>NC_069500.1:101101621-101276621 GCF_027579735.1 Bombina bombina
TTATTTTTACCATAAGTATTTTGATATAATAGTGTGTAATTCAGCACTGGGTTCAAAGCCCCAAATGCTTATTTGGATTCCTAACTTGATATATACCTTATTGCAGGTCTTAGCAGCTAACAGACTGGATGCGTCTGTCCACTGTTTAGATCAGCTTGTGATGTCTAATCATAAACTCTCAGTGTTAATGTATGTTAGCTACTAATAGCTAGCTTTCTCTGCATTCATGTGATGTCTAATCATAAACTCTCAGTGCTAATGTATGTTAGCTACTAATAGCTAGCTTTCTCTGCATTCATGTGATGTCTAATCATAAACTCTCAGCGCTAATGTATGTTAGCTACTAATAGCTAGCTTTCTCTGCATTCATGTGATGTCTAATCATAAACTCTCAGCGCTAATGTATGTTAGCTACTAATAGCTAGCTTTCTCTGTATTCATGTGATGTCTAATCATAAACTCTCAGCGCTAATGTATGTTAGCTACTAATAGCTAGCTATCTCTGCATTCATGTGATGTCTAATCATAAACTGTCAGCGCTAATGTATGTTAGCTACTAATAGCTAGCTTTCTCTGTATTCATGTGATGTTTAATCATAAACTCTCAGTGCTAATGTATGTTATCTACTAATAGCTAGCTTTCTCTGCATTCATGTGATGTCTAATAATAAACTCAGTGCTAATGTATGTTAGCTACTAATAGCTAGCTTTCTCTGTATTCATGTGATGTTTAATCATAAACTCTCAGTGCTAATGTATGTTATCTACTAATAGCTAGCTTTCTCTGCATTCATGTGATGTCTAATCATAAACTCTCAGTGCTAATGTATGTTATCTACTAATAGCTAGCTTTCTCTGCATTCATGTGATGTCTAATCATAAACTCTCAGTGCTAATGTATGTTATCTACTAATAGCTAGCTTTCTCTGCATTCATGTGATGTCTAATCATAAACTCTCAGTGCTAATGTATGTTAGCTACTAATAGCTAGCTCTCTCTGCATTCATGTGATGTCTAATCATAAACTCTCAGCGCTAATGTATGTTAGCTACTAATAGCTAGCTCTCTCTGCATTCATGTGATGTCTAATCATAAACTCTCAGCGCTAATGTATGTTAGCTACTAATAGCTAGCTTTCTCTGCATTCATGTGATGTCTAATCAAACTCTCAGCGCTAATGTATGTTAGCTACTAATAGCTAGCTTTCTCTGCATTCATGTGATGTCTAATCATAAACTCTCAGTGCTAATGTATGTTATCTACTAATAGCTAGCTTTCTCTGTATTCTCTACATTCATGAACCCATGAAGTAAATAGGAAATGGACACTTAAAGTTTCATTACTTAAATAATGGTAAATACTGTATGTTGTTGCATGTAAAGGGCAGTAATTGTTTCAAAGTGTATTCTTCTTTCCCTGCCTTCCTCTCTTCCTTCTTTCACTTTCTCCCTCCCTCCTTTAACTCACTTCCTCCCTCGACTCACTCCCTTCTTTCCCTCCCTCCCTCCCTTTTTTCTCTAAACTCCCTCCCTTGCTCCCTTCTTTCACTCCATTCTTTCCCTCACCACTTTTCTCTTCTCTCTCTCTCTCCCTCCCTTCCTGCTTTCCTTTCCTTCCCTTTTTCCACTCCCCTTCTTTTCTCTCCCTTCAATTCAACCCACCTGTATGCACGTGTTTTGCTAGCCCATTTTCTTTTTAATTGTTTTTAAAAAACAAACAAAACAAAAATATTTTACACAATGACCCAAACAAATATTAAGTGGGGGAAAAGGCCTAAAACCTTTGAGGGGGGGCAGCATACTTTTGAATGCCTAGGGCAGCACAAAACATAGATACGCCACTGGTCTGAGACATATGAGATAGACAACTCCAATCTCCTCTCTGTCTGTCAGTAGCAGCTCTCTGAGGGGAAAATGGTTCTAGAATTGATCTCAGGACCCCACTCAATGAAGAATCTGGAGCACTTCAATTCTTCACTTTGGGGAGTATGTTCTAAGTATTTTTAAATAGATATTCCTTTATATTTCTGTATATATTTATACCTATATATAGTAATCATACATATATACTGTAGGTATAGATTAATATATTCTACCAAAATACCATCAGATATATATAGAGAAATATGTATTTATGAATATTTATGAAGATCATTGAAATGTGAAATATTAATATTTTCATGTCGGGTTTGCGCACTTAAGAATATGGGATTATATTTGCGCGCGAAAAGGGTGTTAGGTATTTTATTCCACTTTTTTGCTCCATTGAATTCTATGTGGGAATAGGTTATTGCACAAGATCTGCTTTTTATGCACGTCAGGTTAGCACGTGAGCGAAAACAGTTCTTTTTTGTACTCTCTCCCCCCTCTCTTTTGCGCACTCTCCCCCCCTCTCTTTTGCGCACTCTCCCCCTCTCTTTTGTGCTCTCTCCCCCCTCTCTTTTTTGCTCTCTCCCCCCTCTCTTTTGCTGTCTCTCCCCCCTCTCTTTTGCTGTCTCTCCCCTTCTCTTTTGCTGTCTCTCTCCCCCTCTCTTTTGCTGTCTCTCTCCCCCTCTCTTTTGCTGTCTCTCTCCCTCCTCTCTTTTGCTGTCTTTCTCCCCCCTCACTTTTGCTGTCTCTCTCCCTCCTCTCTTTTGTTGTCTCTCTCCCTCCTCTCTTTTGTTGTCTCTCTCCCTCCTCTCTTTTGCTGTCTCTCTCCCCCCCTCTCTTTTGCTGTCTTTCTCCCCCTCTCTTTTGCTGTCTCTCTCCCCCCCTCTATTTTGCTGTCTCTCTACCACCTCTCTTTTGCTGTCTCTCTCCCCCTCTCTCTTTTGCTGTCTCTCTCCCCTCTCTATTTTGCTGTCTCTTTCTCCCTCTCTCTATCCCCCCTCTTCTGCTCTCTCTATCCTTCTGCTCTTTCTATCCCCCCTCTTTAGACCTCTCTGTCTCTCTGCATCTGGCCCCGCCCGCATCACGTCCGGCCCTGCCCGGCCACGCCCACTCTGCACCCACCCGGCCACGCCCATTCCGCACCTGCCCAGCCACCTTCACTCCACCACACGACACCAGGTCAGTTGGAAGGCCAGGTGTGTTTGTCCTCGTGCACAGTCTCTACTGTGCATGACAGCTTCAGACAAACACACTTGGCCTTTTATTATATAGTATGTATTAAAAACATGCACAGTGAGACATGGTAAAAAAAAACCCTTACAGGAACGGCCCCGGTTTTTTTAGTGGATTCCTCAGAGGCAGCTCTAGTACTTTTTGGGGAGGTTTTGCACATTAAGCTCTGCAAATATTAGATCATCGCGTCCTGCTAGCAGTAGCAAAGGCTTGGCTGGCATCATCTGACACTATCTCCATTGCTACTTTATCATATGATTTAGATAAAAGTCAAATTGCTTCTAAAACAATGATTCTGTATGCCGATCATTTGCAATGCAGTGCTTATTTGTGCATATTTGAAAAATTATTTTATTATTACTTTAAGTTAAGACTTACTATATTATGCCAAAACTGCAAAATGTTTTCTAAACTTCTGGGAAACAAAATGTTCAAAACATGTTGTTAAATAATTTCATGAAATCCTTGTATGTATAAAAAGGAGCTACAATAATTGTTGAAGAGGTTGCTCTGACATAGTGTTCTCTTTTTACATGATTTGTTATTTGGTATGATTCTATTTAGAGCAAAGGATATACTGACATGAAATATTAATAAAGCTAAAGTGAGGGCAACATTTATGTACACTGGTAGTTTAATTAATATGCGGCTGCTACCTGGACAATCCTGCAATATGTGGGAGATTTGGGAGCTCTGGCTATAGATAGATAGATAGATAGATAGATGATAAATAGATAGATGCTCTGACAAAGGGCTAGAATACGAGTGGAGCACTACTTATTGCTCCTACTCGTACACTAACTCTGCTCGACGTTGGGTCTTTGCGCACGTCAGCTAGTGCTCACATTACAAGTTAAAAGTAAAGTTTTTTTTCGGTTGCGTTCTAAAATGACGCTCACAAAGAGCCGAAGTCACAATATCTTGACTGTGTTAACTTGCTCCTATATAGACTTCAATGGAAAGACAAAAGCAGAAAAAACAGCCATTCTTGCACGCTAGCCAGAATGGCCATAAGCCCAGCTACTCTAATAACCCTTAAACTGCCACATAGTCCACCGCAAAGTCCCCACTAAACTAATAACCCCTAAACCCACATTGCAAACTACCACACTACATTATTAAACCCTAAACCGCCACAATCGCAAAATAACCATTAACATCTAAATCCCCCTAACCAGCTAAACCCCCCTAGCCTAACACCCCCTAAGTTACCAACAAAAATTAAACATTACATGAAAATAAAAGAAATCTAACATTATAAAAAAACAAGCTACTATTACAGAAAATAAAAAACTGCCATCACAGAAAACAAATTACCAAAAATAAAAGTTAAAAAACAGTTATGCCTATTCTAAAACTAAAGCCCCACTTTAAAAAAATCCCCAAAATAAAAAACCCTATACTAACACTAAAGTAAACTATAGCAATAGTCCCTAGAATTGTTTTTTGTATGGCATTGCCCTAAAGTGATTTAGCTCATTTTCACAAAAAATACGAGCCCACCTACATACTATACAAGTACCCCCGTAAAAAAGGCTATCTACACTAAAGATTGTCCTGAAAGCAGCATTTGGTTGGGCATTGCCCTTAGAAGCCTTTCGCTCTTTTATTGCCCCCCCCCCAAAAAAAAAACACCAAAAAATGCCTATCACTAAACCCAAAAGATGGTACTTACCAAAGATGAATCGTCCAGCTTCAACCATCTTCTTTTCTTCTTATCTTCAGATCTTCCATCCTCCCCGACATCCTATTCATGCAATCAGCTATGGTACACTGAATTTTGAATGCGAAGTACCCCCTTTATATACAAAAAAGCTTTTATTCTATTGGCCAATTTTAATTTGCAGCTTTCATTGTTTTGTGAATAGTTTAGTTAAGTGTTAGTAAAGGGTTTTTTATTTTGTTTTTTATGTGGGGCTTTAGTTTTAAAATAGGCATATTGGAGGGTATTTCTGATAATTTGTTTGTTTGTTTTCTGTAATGGTAGTTGTTAGTTGTTTTTTTTCATTAATGCTAGCTTATTCTTTTTTATGTGTAATGTTAGTTTTTTTGGTAACTTAGGGGGTGTAAGTTTGGGAGGTTAGTTGGTTAGGGGGTTTAGATGTTAGCTGGTATTTTGCAATGGGGGCTGTGGCGGTCTAGGGTTCAGTAGCGTAGTGCGGTGTGTTGCGATGGGGTTGTGGCGTTTTAGGGGTTAATAGTGTAGAGAGGTATTTTTCTGTGGAGCTTGTAGCAGTTTAGGGTTAATATTGTAGAAGTGTATTGCATGATACGGGTTGTGACAGCTTAGGGGTTAATTGTGTAAAACAAGTGCTTCCCGTAAGGAAAGATAATAGGTGCGCCTAAAGTAAGAGTATTAGTGCTCAGAATATTGCTATAAACACTATAACAGATATTGAAAAATACCAGTGCATACTGTATATATATGTATATCTCCAAGAGTATGTCTCAATGGTACAAAAACAAATGGGAATGTCCAATTGGTAATAAATGCAGACTTGTATATGTGATAATAAACAATGGTATAAAGTCACATTGAAGTTAGTTTCCAAATGTTCCCATATGTTCCCCAAATGGTTTGATGTGAAAGGATCAGAATCCAAGGAAATAATAGGATAAAAACAGGCAGCTCTTCTAGAGTGAAATGGCCATTAACTTCTCTAAAATCCTAAAAAAAAAAACAAATCAAAAGAAGGCGTCCATAGCGTAATGCAGTCTTAAAAAGAACAAATGTGGTAGATATTTGTATAAAAATACACTCACATTTCTTGAAGCACTTTTAAGTGCTGTAATTTCAGGCCAGATATTCAAGAGTAGTCTGGCTAACTCGCCTCCCGTGTCAGGAACCAGATCAAAGGTCTTCTTCTCCTCGACTGGCTGTTGCAAATGGATACAGAGGACTGGTGTAATGCTAGTTAATATAACCGCATAGATACCCAGTCCAAAACAAGGTGTATAAAAATGTTTGATAAAAGTTGTGTTTATTGTATCAAACAATAGAAAAAAGAAGATACAGCGCTACAAAGCATGGAAATATATGATTGTGAAATATATAATAAATATGATGTGACCAAGGATAGTTTGTGAATATATATATTTATTTACTAAACAAAATGCATATAAAAAGGACTAAAGGGACGTCTCCCTTAAAAACACATGAATAAAACTCAGTTAATGCGAATATAAAATCAGTAAAAACAAAGCATACATTACTGCAAAGGGAATAGCAAAAGCGTGAATCGTCTTTAGAACGAATATCGCTGTATTTAAGCAGCTGATTGTGAATAGGTTCCTTTTAGAAAGTGCTTGTGTTTCCTCCGGTTGCAAACCTGAAATTCGTTACCAACGTGTGCTTATTTGATCCCTCTACAGACATTTTATCCATGTCTTGAGGAATTTGTGCAGATCACGATCTTAAGGTTGGTAAGCAACAGAATAGGTGTACACTCTATGAGCAGTTATGTGAATAATCTCACTCCGTGAGCGGGTGGTAAACAGACTTTGTTACTGCCGTAACTCAAATGTATCCACGTGATCTAGGCACACATGACTCTAGGTTAAGGGTCAGATTGATGTGAAATGAAAAATGTTAGTAAAAGCGGATACAAAGTGTAAATCTCTTAATAACTTGTAACGGTTTAATACTTGCAACTTTGTTCCTTTGCAGATCTTGGATTACTCCTTTGCGGTGTCAAAGTCCCTAATGCACCTCCCTCCATTCTGTATCAGAACTCCTAAGGGTGGGTGCAAGGCAAAAGGCTGTTTCTTTGTTGTGGCAGAAATGACCCCAAGTGATCTTAGTCAACGCGATCCGCCCTGTGTCGCTGTGCTTTATCAAGACTTCTAAATACTGGTCATACTGTCTGCCTTTAAAAAGGGTGCACTTTCATTTTAAAGGTTCGGATTGCTGTCCTATCCCATTTTTTTTTTAAATCAAAGTTTTTTTATTGAGGTGTTACAACAAAATAAAATTAGCAAACACAGTGCAAATATTGTAAGTTTTTAACATGCTTTCAGAAGTAATATATCATTTTTCCAACTGAAATGAAGCCAGCATCTCAAATACAATTCCTATCTCATTTACCTTACAAAGAGAGAGCTAAATACATCTCATATCGACACAAAGTGTTTGATTTATAAACAATATTCACCTCTTTTACATTTTATTTCCTATGTTAAGACATAATAAACCTTATGTTAATTAAACAACCATGAAAACCTATACCTCTTATAGAATGATACTTTATATACAATAAAAATGTATTCATTATCTGAGTCTTTACATAAAAGAGGAAGCCAAAACAAGTAGCTCCAATCAAAATATATTGTGCAAGGACATGATAAAGAGTGTTATGATTTTTACTTACCCGTAGACATAGGGAAAAAAAAAAAAAGGGGGGAGTTCAAGAGAGAAAGGATAAAGCGGATATGTATATAAGGGGAGAGGGGGATACAGGAAAGAAGGTATGGTCGAAAACAAAAAAAAAATAGATCTCCTTAATTAGAGGGAATGTTGTAAGAGTCTCTACACTCTATTGTTCTCTATTTTCTGATTAATTATTGTTCCCTGTGCAGTGTTAGCCAGCTCTCCCATATCATATTGTGTAGGTCAGCCTTTCCCATTAGGTTATAAACATATTGTTCCATTTGTTTCATATACGAAAGTTGTTCTACAACGTTTTGAATGGAAGGGGGTAAGACCTGCTTCCATTTTCTAGCAATTATTAATTTGGTGGCCGTAAGGAAGTAAATTAGGAAGATCCTTCTTGGTAAAGGCATTCTAGGGAAGTTTAAATGTAGTAAACTGAGTGAAGGAGAGAAGGGGATATTGTAATGTAGGTCTCCCAATAATTTCATGCAGGAACGCCAAAAGGGCCTAATCTGTGGGCACTCCCACCACACGTGCATCCAGGTACCTTTCTGACCGCATTGTCTCCAACAAACTGGGGAGGAAGTGGGGTAGAATTGGTGTAAACGCACAGGTACTAAGTGCCATCTCCAAACTATTTTATAATGAATCTCCCATAAAGTTGAGCAGTGTAGGTATTTTCTAGCAAACACCATTGCTTTATACCAATTTCCTAGATCAAAGGTCTCGTGTAAATCGTTTTCCCAGGCCAATTGGGTTGAGGTTTTAATTAGTGGCTGTTCTTCAATTAATAGGGAATAAAGAAAAGACATCATGCCCCTAGGTTTATGTTTTGATGACCAGCATATTTCCCATTTAGTTTTTTGCCTCCACTCACTATTTTGTAAGCCCCAGCTTCTCAAGAAACTAAGTAGCCTGATAGTCTCAAAACGATATTTTCCGGGAATATAGTACTTTGTCATAAAGGAGTCTAGTGTAAATATGTCTATACCTTCATGTATGTCACCTACCAACATATCTCTATGCTCTAACCACATATTCATATGTAATTCCTGTAAGCACCATGCCACACTCACAACAGGATGGATAGGCGAAGGGTGTAGAGCCAGATGGCCTCTATGTCTATTTTTATCCCAAAATCTAAGGGCGTCAAGTATAAGTGGTTGAGTTATACCGAGTTTGTCCCAGCAATGTGCAGGAATCCAAACTAAATCAGCTAGTGTCATATTCAATGGTATCATGTCGCTTTCGACTTCTTGCCATCTGAGACTGGAGTCTGCAGTACCCCATCCCATGATATGAGACAACCTAGCTGCATCGTGATAAGCCAGTATACTTGGTAATGATAGACCCCCTTTCCTAATGGTTCTTTGTAAACTTCCACTGGAAATCCTTGGCTTCTTACCTCCCCAAATATATACAGAGATCATACTTTGTAATCTATTAATTATCGATCTTGGTATTTGAATGGGGAAGCAACGAAAGAGATACGTGATTTTTGGGAGAAATTACATTTTGATGGAGGCAATCCTGCCTGTCCATGAAATTTCTGAGTACTCCCATGACTCCAATATCTTTTTAAACTCCTGCATTCTGTCTGTAAAATTCCTATCTATCATTGTGGTCATGTCAGGGCCCAGATGAACTCCTAAGTGTTTTATGCTATTTTCTGTCAACTTTAAATTATATCTGTGTTTGATATCTAACATTACATCGTCTGGAATCCCTATCGGCAATGCTTCAGTTTTAGCTAAGTTTAACTTATAGAAGCTGAGCTCTCCAAATTTCTGGATAACATCCATGAGGGC
Source organism: Bombina bombina (assembly GCF_027579735.1). Classification (NCBI taxonomy): domain Eukaryota; kingdom Metazoa; phylum Chordata; class Amphibia; order Anura; family Bombinatoridae; genus Bombina; species Bombina bombina. The sequence goes on from NC_069500.1 coordinate 101,110,900, forward strand.
GGGTAACAAGGTTTTGGGGGAAGTCAGCAAAAGGGTGATATCATCCGGGAAAAGCGCAATCTTATGGGAGGAGTCTCTAAATGTGATACCCTCTATTCTAGCATCTCTCCTAATAGTCTGGGCAAGTGGCTCTATAGCAAGCGCGAATAATAAGGGTGACAAGGGACATCCCTGCCTTGTTCCATTAGACACTATGAATTTTTCGGATTGAAAACCTACCCCCCTAACTGTCGCCGTAGGGCAAGAGTATAAAGCCCTTACTGCTTTTGTAAATTGAAACGGGAAACCAAATCTCTCCAAGACTCCCCATAGGTAATCCCACCTCACCCTGTCAAACGCTTTTTCTGCGTCTAGAGACAGGGCGAGGAGGGGGACCTTTTGTCTCTTAGCTTCTGACATTATATGGGCCAGTCTTCTAGTATTATCAGGACCTTCCCGACCAGGGATGAACCCTACCTGGTCCCCGTGTATCAATATTGGTACTACTTTAGCTAGGCGATTAGCCAAAATTTTAGAATATAGCTTGGTATCTATATTTATCAATGATATGGGTCTGTAACTTCCGCATTCTACCGGGTCTTTGTCAGGTTTTAACAATGTGATTATGTTTGCTTCTAGAAACTCCGACATTACCGTCCCTTGTTGCATGATCTCATTAAAAAAATTATATAAAACTGGAATAACAAGCTGGGAAAATGTCTTATAGAACTTCCCCGAGTACCCATCTGGGCGGGGTGCTTTTCCTATCTTAAGTTGTTTGATTGCCAATTTAATCTCTTCAGTCGTGACCTGACCTCCTAAGGCTTTTACTTGGTCTGCCGACAAAGTGGGGGGATCTAGGTTCTTTAAAAAGAAACTAATTTCGTCATTCCTTGGGAGTTGATTACCCTGCGTGGACTGGATATTGTAAAGGGATTTATAAAATTTACTAAAGGCTAGTCCTATTTCTTTAGGAGAAGAAACTAAAGCGTCGCCTCTATTAATAGCTACAATTCGTTTCTGAGCAACTCGATTACGCAGTTTATTCGCTAAAAAAGTAGTGGGCTTATTGTTACAATAATAAAATCGCTGCTTGAACTTGTCTAGAGTTCTCTGGATTCTTACAAGTTCTAAATGTCTGATCTGTTTTTTGATCATCTGAATTTGTTCATTGACCTCAGTGGAATAGATTCTAGAAATTTTAAGTTGACACTCTCTAAGTTTACATGTTAATTCAGCTAGCATGCCCCCTCTTTCCTTTTTAGCTTTTGCCGCTACCTTGATATAGTGACCTCTCATCAAAACCTTTGGGCTACTCTCAAAGCGTACATAACTTGTTTGGCCATCATCATTTAATTTCAGGTATTCTATCATGACCTCATTAGCATGTTGTATATCTGCCGGGGACTTGATTAGCCAATCTGCTAATTTCCATGTGAATCCTTCACTAGGAATTATCGGGCCCATCTCAAGGGTCACCGAGTGGTGGTCTGACCACGAAATTGGGAGAATCTTGGAGCCCTCCAACTTATCTAAAAGTTTAGCCGTTACAAAGAAAGTGTCTATTCTAGAAAACGATCCATGAGGGTTCGAATAGAAAGTATAATCTCTTACAGATGGATTATGCGCCCTCCAAGCATCATATAGCTGGAAATGACACATCAACCTCCTAAACGCACCTGCCTTGGATTGAGCAGACCTATCTTTTCTGAGTGTAGGAGGTACCAATTTATCTATGTCAGTATCCCACGTAAGATTGAAATCCCCGCCTACACATAATTCTCCTTGTCTAATAGATGTTACCTTCCCCATTATTTTTTTAAGTAATCATGTCTGTTTTAAATTGGGAACGTAAACATTTACCAGGGTAAAAAGCGTATTATTAAGTTTACATACTAAGAAAATATATCGCGCCTGTAGGTCTATTTCACTGTATATTTCTTCAAACCCAACTGAGTCCCTAATCATAATGGCTACTCCTCTAGATTTAGTGTGGTGGGAGGCCCTATATATATGTGAGTAATTGTGAAAATTAAATTTCTCACCTCTCTGTTGTAACCAATGCGTTTCCTGGATAAACGCTACGTCGGTTCTATGTCGTCTAAGTTGGTTAATGAGAAGGCTTCTTTTGGTAGGAGAATTTAGGCCCTGCACGTTATGGGAGAGAAACCTTAATCCAGACATTTTCTAATACAAATAAGTGTAGTAAGCAAGAGAATAGGTTATTGGGGATGGAAAAAGGGAAGGAAGGGGGGAAAGGGGTTAAGGAGGAGAAAAAAAAAGAGAAAGATGGAAAAAAAAAAAAAAGGGGGGGGGGACTTTGTCCACGGGTGATCTACTATCCAATTGCACAAACCTCTGCTTCTTTATAGAGGTAAAAATAGGAGCTACCTATCACAATATTGAATAAGTAGCGGATGAACATCGCCTATTTGTCCACCTATAGAGGAGTGAACACTATATGAGAAATTATAACTACCAACAACTTCTGAAAAGGGAAAAGGGAAAAAAGGGGGGGAGCCAAGTCGCTTGTAATGTTTAGGAACAGTGTGTTTCCGTCTCAATGGTTATCTTGGTAGGTAGTGAAACTTAGTATCCTGGGTTGACTAATGTTATTTAAAGCAGTGTATGGAAAATGTGATTTAAAGTATAACTGCAAACAACTTCCTAAGAGGAAAAAGGAAAGATAAGGGGGGGGGGGAGCCAAGGCCTCTTACAATGCTTAGGAATGAAGTGTTGCTGTATTAAAGGTTATCTCGGAAGATAGTGAAACTCAATGTCATGCACTGACTGATGCTATTAAGGCAGTGTATTTAAGATGTGAGTTTTGATAATGTCTATGGTACGCTACTGAGGTAGGCCTAGCGTAAGGGAAAAAAAAGAAGAGTAAAATGTATGTGGATAGGAGAGAGTCTAGGTGGAGAAATACTCCGTGACTGAGCTGAGGAGAGAATAACTAAAAAAGAAAAAAGAAACATTCTTACAGTAAAATAAGGGGAAGGGAAACAATAAACATTTATACAAAAACATTGCTACTTCCCTTGTGCATAACTATATTCTCAATCTCCATATAGCAATGGAAAAGGAGCATTAATACATAACCAACCTTTATATTATTCGTTCCGTGTTTCAATGATCCTTTGGAACCTATGCCCATTAAGCAAAAACTATTAACATTCTTATCTTATTCTTAAAGAGTTAGAACTAAAAAACATAACTACTCATAACATCTGCAAATTAAGCTTAATAGAGCAATTGACCTGTTGTTATAAGTTATCTGCGATTGACAGCTACACCCTGAATTAGTGAGTTAAGAATCCAACTCTAATATAGGAAGCTTCTAGAAAGTCTTAAAAAAAATACTTTATGTGATGTTCGGGTCTCCCATTGTGGATGTTGAGGCTCTATCTTGTTGTTTGTTTGGCCTTTTAGACAGTGGTTGCCACTCTGCCGCTGATGGTCTTAAGTTCTTCTGTAAAGTTGGGGCATGGTCTGGAATTACTGTCTGTTACCCTAAACCTAGAGTTGTTAGAAGCTTCAATCCCTGTTCGAGCGAAGAAACCACATAACTCTTGTTGTCATGTTGAAAGAAAAGTCTCACTGGGAAACCCCATCTATACTTAATCCCAGCTTTCCTCAAACCCACTGTGATAGGTGCAAATGATCTCCTTTTTGCTAGGGTAAAAGAAGAAAGGTCTGGAAACAATTGTACGCCTGGATATTTTTCATTTAGCGTAGTATTGGAGAAGGAGGCTCTCATCAGTCTTTCATTAAAAGTAAAATAATGGAGACAGACAATGACATCTCTTGGTAATTCTGAGGCCATTGTTCTCGGTTTAATTGCTCTATGAGCTCTATCGATCAGAGCATCTGTTTCTTTAAGAGGGCCCAGAAGGACTTGAAAAAGGGCAAACAAATAGTCAGGTAGTTCAGAGGGACTGATATCTTCTTTAATACCTCTTATCCTGATATTATTCCTTCTGGACCTATCTTCAATGTCTGCCATCTTGGATTCGAGGTCGCTAATGATTTCAGCCATATCAGGTTAGCCTGATCTACAGCCATATCTTCTTGTTTTCTCTCCAAGGTCTCAGATCTTTCACTTTGTGTATTTAAATCTCTACGTAATTCAGCCACAGAGTTCCGAATTTCAGACCTAAGTGAGGTGTAGTGGGTGTCTATCTTAGATGACAATGCATTTATCGAATCCAGTATCTTTGAGTCAGAATGAACTGTTTTCCCTTTTGAAAGGGGCTCTGGGTCAGGGATCCCCCTATAGGAGGGAAGTGAATCTCTGGACTCGTCATCTGAGCCTTCTCTATCTGAGAGCATTCTATTAGAAAAATGGTCAGCTACTGTGCGTTTGGGACCGTCTCCCGGTCTTTGTTGATGTTTTTTCTTGTTTGAATGTGCCATTTTAAATCGTTTACCGGGGAATTTATTGCCACAAGGATCAGGATCTAAAAAGGATATAACTTTAGTGATGTTATTTCTTCAGACTGATGTTTATGAATGAGTCTCTGTAAGTAGCTACGATCACTGTACAAAACGTTTGGGCTTGCTCCTAGTAATGTGTCAGTCGCCTAGCTTCTCCACCTCTCCCCCATCTAGGGATCTAGTGTGCGGACATGATGTGGGTTGGTCCCTTTATTGAATTTTATGTTTTGTCCACATAGGATGTAAAAAGAAGAAGGAAGCCCACAGTAGTTAATGATAAGCCTTTAACCAAAGAACCTTAGTTAGCACCGCACCTCAGGGATGGCGTCCTCACTTGACCAGGACGGGAAAAGGAGAGAGGGTATGACCTGCTGCAACACAGCACAGCAGGAAAGGGGGAGGTGGGTGCTTTATCAATTTGAGATTTTAATATAACAGGCAAGTAGAACAGTTCAAATGACACCAGGGCCACAGAGAAGGGGACAAGGGGAGAGTAACTTCTATGCCATCAAATATTTCCCCACAGTGTCCCTGAGGCAACAATTAAAGAAACTTTCTTTTTGAGCAATGTAGTCAGACCAGTTGTTTTCCCCAATAACAGGTAACAATTATGTGAGTTGTAAAAGGTAGGAGGCTTATATAACTTTGATAATTCTTATGTGAGGCTTAAGATGCTGGGACCTCCATCTCATGTGAACAAGCTGCTATGCATTTTCCCAACAAGTGAAACAAACAGACAGCGTGACCAAATAGCCAAAGTGAGATTATCTTTATATCAGCATATGACACGTAGATCTATTATGACAGTTCCAATAATGTAAATTTTATGGTCAAATAGTACTTTCCAAGTGAGAATATGTTTCCCCTAAGGAGAAATGCACCTGCCTGCTGAGGAATAACGATTTTCAGACTATTATCTCAAAAAGACAATAAGGGACATTGTCCAGGTGTGGAAGTACAGTTATTGTCAGACCGGATGGTCCACTATGTATAGCTGAGATTGTCTGAGAAGTCTTTATCAGTTAAAACTGTGTCTCACCCCTCCGGTGTGTGGTGATAGGTAACTGCGCAACAGTATGACTAAAAATGGCGAATTTTCGCGCCAAATCCCTTGTGTTGTGCTGCAACAGTCTCAAACTAACTTATATTATGAAATATAAACTTGCCCACACTAGAGTTCAATTTGGGCAGCTTCACACAATTAGCTCAGGGGTGCACAATATTCAGAGAAGTGTCGTCCTTTATCTGTTCTCTATACCCAGTTTAATTGACCGGTCCCGGTGTGCTTTAGGCCAATGTCACTCACTATTGCCCTATATGATTTACCTCTCCACTTGGGCACCGGGAGATCTGGGTCCTCCGATCTGTCTCACCTGAAACTCTTCCAAGTTTTACCCTCGGGTTCTGAGCAGATCACTTGGCTTCCGATAGCTGTGTGTTGTGTTCGGTGGCTCAGTGTGAATGGCCTCAGGGTCCAATCGGCACCACTGCTAATCACTGCTGTCTGAGCGCCTGCTATCCCTGCAGCTGTGAGTCTTCTGATGTCCTCCGGAGCGGATCCCCGACCCTCTGGAGGTGATGAGATAGCAGGCTTTAAATGGCCACTCTGTCGATGCGTTAACCCGGTACTTGCAGCGATATTTAGAATGACAGGGTTCAGAGTCTATGGATTCTGCAACATCCGGGCTTGTTCAGTACATATTCAGTGAATCTCCAACTTATTAAATACTTCTTGATCAGCCAGCATAGGTCACTTTATATAGTTTAAACCCTGATTTTGTCTATAAAATCACGAGAGCTACATAAAACCACAGCCTCTTCATATAGCGGTTAGCTCCGCCCCCCTATCCCATTTTTTTAAACATTTAAGGTGACCTTGTAAGATTTTATTTCTGTATATAGTTGTAAGGGAGAAATGCGTTGACTAAGACCACTTGGGGTCATTTCTGCCACAACAAATAAACAGTCTTTTACCCTACACCCACCCTGAGGAGTTCTGATACAGAACGGAGGGAGGTGCATTACAGAATTTGACACAGTAATCCCAGATCCGCAAAGGAACAAAGTTGCAAGTATTAAACTGCTCCAAGTTATAAGGAAATTTACACTTTGTATCTTTTTTAACTGACATTTTTCATTTCACATCAATCTGACCCTTAACCTAGAGTCATGTGTGCCTAGATCACGTGGATACATTTGAGTTACGGTAGTAACAAAGTCTGTTTACCACCCGCTCATGGAGCGAGATTATTCACATAACCGCTCATGTGCATATAAAAAGACTGTGCACAATTTGATAATGGAAGTAAATTAGAAAGTCTCTTAAAATTGCATGCTCTGGGGCATATTTATCAAGCTCCTTATGGATGTCCCATGTTTCCGGCGAGCCTTCAGACTTGCTGGAAACAGAAGATATGAAGCAGCGGTCTAAAGACCACTGCTCTATAAGCTGTCTGCCTGCTCTGAGGCAACAGAAATTTACCCGATCGAAATACAATCGGGTCGATTGACACCCCCTGCTAGAGGTCGATTGGCCGAGAATCTGCAGGGGGCAGTATTACACTAGCAGTTCACAAGAACTGCTGGTGCAATGATAAATGCTGAGAGCGTATGCTGTCGGCATTTATCGATGTGCAGCAGACATGATCCGCTATATTGGATCATGTCCACTCGCACCATAATAAAAATGCCCCTGTGTCTGAATCATGAAAGTTTAATTTAGCCTTTCGTGTCCCTTTAACCCTCCATCTGTGTAGTTCTTTGATAGTTTTTTGCAAATAAAATGTAATTTCCTATAGTCCACGGACACATTAGTTAATCTATATATTACTTACATCAATAATTTTATTAACCCTATTGTGAATATCCACACTATTCAAATAAAAATACATACAATAAACATACATCTGTTTTCATTTAGCTTTTCGCCATGATGGTTTTCTTTTGATGTGTTATATTGTTGTTAGCATAAACATGATTCATGTATGGGATGTATTTGCACAACCCTTTGCTTTACAAGATACAGACATGTTGTGCAATAACTTTTATTATGAGTAGTTGAAAAGTGGTACTGATATCTGTAACAAAGAACAGATGCTAGGATGGCACAAAGTCATTTGTGTATAAATGTATTGTTGATTTAAAAAAATACAGCTTTATTGGATCTGTTTTCCTTGTTATCAACACTAATTGCATTGTTTATGATAACAAAGCATGATTTCATTTGCAAATAATTGTATGTAATGCTCTGTGGAATAGTGATGCATATTGGTGTAGGTTTCCTGTAAAAAAAAACAACGTCTTTGTGCAATGTGGTATCAGATGGAAGAATTAACAAGCTTGCATGGCTGACATCTGATGCCACAAACTGATAGACAAATAAAAAAGCAGAGAAAAGAACACAAATGAAAACATGGAGAAAAAAAAAAGTATAAACTTGGGATAACCCTATCAGCTTTCGAAATAATGAGATACAACAGCAAAATGAGATATTCCATAAGGACAATCGAGTCTTTATGAATTCTGCATATCTGGTAGTATTGTAAGTGAAATATTCAACCCTTACTTCGTGTCTGCGTGGTCCAACATAACAAAATCGATATGCAAATATTCTACACTTACAAACATTTATATGAACTATTTTTAAGAATGTTTCTGACATTTTTGCAGTTGTCTTTGTTTTAACCTCTTAGCAACAAGTTCTAATAATCAAGATATCATATATTGGGCATTATAGACACTATAGATGTTAATAGCAGTTGGGACACCCACTAGCAAATCTGTAGAAGTGATGCTTAATGAATGTCAGACATGATCCTGGCTTTTGTTGCACTGATTGCTAGTTATTTTAGGAAGCTGACATCTTTTGAATTGTCAGTACCTATAAGAAAGCGGATGACGATAATTTAGAAGAAATCTGAACCTTACATGCACCAACCTTCATCACCCAAACCCCTATATTAAAGGACTGGTAATGGTACTATTGACACTTTATATCCTCAAGTTTGGACAAAAATTATTTTTTTTGTTTGTTTGTTTTTTTCCCTGGGTGTTTTTTTCCAGCTATGGTGCATTTAGTGAGATGTAGTTAAAGGGCAGTCTACACCAGAATTGTTATTGTTTAAAAAGATAGATAATCTCTTTATTACCCATTCCCCAGTTTTGTATAACCAACAAGGTTATATTAATATACATTTTACCTCTGTGATTATCTTGTATCTAGGCCTCTGCAGACTGACCCCTTATTTCAGTTCTTTTGACAAACTTACAGTTTAGCCAATCAGTGCTATGACATACACGAACTAGCAGTAGCTAACTGTGAAAAACGTTCACAATACACTGAGATAAGAAACAGTTCAATGGCTTAGAAATTAGCATATTTGCCTACCTAGGTTTAGCTTTCCACAAAGAATACCAAGAGAACAAAGAAAATTTGATGATAAAAGTAAATTGTATAGTATATTAAAATTACTTGCCCTATCTGAACCATGTAAGTTTAATTTTGACTAGACTGTACCTTTAAACTGATTCTCAAGTTTCTCTCTGCATAATCAGAGGAGTGGTGCAGGTAAACAACACAATGATTGGTAACACCCCTTTAAATAAATTTGTCTGGCAACAGAGTGTTTGTCCTGCTCTGATCCCTTCCCCATCCCTGTAAACTGCTGTTTTGTGACTTAGCACTGTAGACCACTTAAATCTGAGGACAACAGAGTCTGCAAGAGATAAGAGACTTGAGCTCCTATGTTAATTTGATAGGGGGAGTAGGGATAAATACAATTTTGTGATATAATTTTACCTATTTTTAAATAGGGCATAGCATACAGATACAGATAGTACAGGTCTTGCCAATCCAAGTTTCAAGGGTGCCATAGGAATCTTACAAATAGTCCTGGCATCAGGGACTGACATCCAAGCCACTGAGGTGTTTCAGGCCCTGTCTTAAATATATATAATATATACAAATACATTTATTGGGTTAATATTTGCATTTTTTTGATCCGTGTGTCAAGCGAGATTTCATTTTTAAGCTCTTGCCTAAGGTTAATGAACTCAAAAGGTGCCTCTGCAGTTTGGGATTCGCACACTGTTCAAAATGTAGAAAATTACTTCAATTACTAGTTACAATGAACTTACATTCCCTGGGCATGGGCGTCTGCAGTTAATTAGTGACTCACTCTCTCTCCTCCCACACAAACACAATTCCAGCTGGTGCTAACTTCAATCTGTCTGGAGTAAATGATAAATCATGCCCAACATGTAAATCTGTACTATGTTCTATCAAGGTCACAGTACTGTGTCACTGAGTGATAGTTCTGTGTCAGAATGCAGACGGCTCACATGTTGATCATGTTTTGTCATTTACTTAAGTTGATTTGAGCTTGAGGAGCATGTGACTCACAACTGGTAGACATGAAAGGGAATATAATAATATTGGACACACAGATGGAAATATGGTACACAGCAATCCTAAAATGAAACAAGAAGGCACCACATGTATTCAATATATACACAGGAAAATCTTATTCATATTCAGTATACTCAAACAATTATCAGCACTCTTTTGTGCTGGTATAAACAAACTGGGTTATAGCAGTGTGTCACTGCTCACTGGAGCTCCGATATAGGTCCCTTGGGAAATTCAATCGCGGAGACAGGAGCAAGTAGGGAGAGGGAACCGTCACTCCAAACAGGTATTCCGTATATCTTGCGGGAGAAAAAACTGTGCACAGTAATCAGGAAACTAATTTTATTAAAAAAAAAAAGAGACAAAAAATAGACTTAGGTATATACAACTGCAACGCATTTCGTTTCATTAGGCACATATCTACTCACAAGTAAAATATTTAAATATATGACAGTTGACAATATAATTTAACTGAAGTCAAGTTTTCAAACTCAATCTTCACCTTCAAAATCAGGAAAGTTCAGTCTTGATTGAAGCTCTTGCCCTTTATTTTCAACATTAAATTAGGCTATTAGAAATTGTACTTGTACTATTGTATTTGATGAATGACTAAGGGCATGATATTCAAAAGCTCATCACTCAAGTGTGATGATCTAAGGCATCTTGTCAGTATAGAGAGGTCCTTAGAAAAATGTTAAAAGCACAAATTGTTATTTTAAATATATTTATCTCACTATGCAGGCTTCTTAATGTGAAGGAGAGACACCTACATTACAATATAAGATCTTAAAAAAAAAAAATCCCAAAGATTTTGCACGGTTGCTCTAAGGGAGGGGCTAGTCCTACATGTAATAGGGAAAACTGGCTCATAATTGGTTAATAATTTGAAGTTAATTATGTTTTGTATTCAAGCAATGAGTGAGTGTTCACTAGCAGAGCTAGAAGTAAGAGGCCATATGACCTATAGACAGGAAAAACGCTGTCATATGTTATTGCTGCCAAGATGATTAACCCCTTAACGACCAAGGACGTACGCCACACGTCCTCAAAAAAAAATACAGTTAATGACCGAGGACGTGTGGCGTACGTCCTTGGTCTGGAAAGCAGCTGGAAGCGATCCTGCTCGCTTCCAGCTGCTTTCCGGATATTGCAGTGATGCCTCGATATGGAGGCATCCTGCAATAACCCCCCTTGGCCATCCGATGCAGAGAGAGCCACTCTGTGGCCCTCTCTGCACCGGACATCGATGGCCGGTATCGTTGGTGGGTGGGAGCTTACGTGGGAGGCGGGTGGGCGGCCATCGATGCTCTGTGTGGAGTGGAGGGGGGCGGGATCGGGGGCGGGACCTACGGGGGTGCGCACGGGAGCGCGCACGTGTACGGGGGGTGGCGGGCGGGCGCGTGCACAGGGCGGGAGCGGGTGGGAACCGCTACACTACAGAAAAAAAAAGTTAAAAGTTAAAAAAAACTAATAAATGTAAATATTAAAAATGTAATCTAAGGGACCTGGAAGGGGTTGGGGGTTGGTCTTGGTGGCGGGGGGAAAGCTACACTACAGAAAAGGGCATTTTTTAAAAAAAAAGGCACATTTTTTTACAAAACTGGGTACTGGCAGACAGCTGCCAGTACCCAAGATGGCGCCCATTAAGGCAGAGGGGAAGGGTTAGAGAGCTGTTTGGTGGGGGATCAGTGAGGTTGGGGTCTAAGGGGGGATCCTATACATCAGCATATGTAAATATGCTTTTTTTTTTTTTAAAAAAAAAAAAGGGCCAAATACCTTTTATTTTAGTACTGGCAGAGTTTCTGCCAGTACTTAAGATGGCGGGGACAATTGTGGGGTGGGGGAGGGAAGAGAGCTGTTTGGGAGGGATCAGGGGGTCTGATGTTTCAGGTGGGAGGCTGAGCTCTACACTAAAGCTAAAATTAACCCTGCAAGCTCCCTACAAGCTACATAATTAACCCCTTCACTGCTAGCCATAATACACGTGTGATGCGCAGTGGCATTTAGAGGCCTTCTAATTACCAAAAAGCAATGCCAAAGCCATATATGTCTGCTATTTCTGAACAAAGGGGATCCCAGAGAAGCATTTACAACCATTTGTGCCATAATTGCACAAGCTGTTTGTAAATAATTTCAGTGAGAAACCTAAAATTGAGAAAAAAATTAACGTTTTTTTTAATTTGATCGCATTTGGCGGTGAAATGGTGGCATGAAATATACCAAAATTGGCCTAAATCAATACTTGGGGTTGTCTACTACACTGCACTAAAGCTAAAACTACCCCAAAAAGCTCCCTACATGCTCCCTAATTAACCCCTTCACTGCTGGGCATAATACACGTGTGGTGCGCAGTGGCATTTAGCGGCCTTCTAATTACCAAAAAGCAACGCCAAAGTCATATATGTCTGCTATTTCTGAACAAAGGGGATCCCAGAGAAGAATTTACAACCATTTATGCCATAATTGCAGAAGCTGTTTGTAAATAATTTAAGTTAGAAACCAAAAGTTTGTGAAAAAAATTGTGAAAAGTGAACAATTTTTTGTATTTGATTGCATTTGGCGGTGAAATGGTGGCATGAAATATACCAAAATGGGCCTAGATCAATACTTTGGGATGTCTACTAAAAAAAAAATATACATGTCAATGGCTATTCAGAGATTCCTGAAAGATATCAGTGTTCTAATGTAACTAGCGCTAATTTTGAAAAGAAATGGTTTGGAAATAGCAAAGTGCTACTTGTATTTATGGCCCTATAGTTTACAAAAAAAGCAAAGAACATGTAAACATTGGGTATTTCTAAAATCAGGACAAAATTTAGAAACTATTTAGCATGGGTGTTTTTTGGTGGTTGTAGATGTGTAACAGATTTTGGGGGTCAAAGTTAGAAAAAGTGTGTTTTTTTCCATTTTTTCCTCATATTTTATAATTTTTTTATAGTAAATTATAAGATATGATGAAAATAATGGTATCTTTAGAAATTCCATTTATGGCGAGAAAAACGGTATATAATATGTGTGGGTACCGTAAAAGAGTAAGAGGAAAATTACAGCTAAACACAAACACCTCAAAAATGTAAAAATAGCCTTGGTCCCAAACGGAAAATGGAAAAGTGCTGTGGTCATTAAGGGGTTAATTAATTCAGAGGGAAATATGATAAAAAATTCATTAGCATGGTAAGAAACATTTTGGCAACCCTTGCATGGGCAGTCCTTGTGGACAGGGGCTAAGCCAAGAATTCTGTGCTAATTATGAGCTTCATTTTATACAGCTAGATTACGAGTTTTGCGTTATGAGGGGTGCTGTGCTAACTTGCACGTTATTCTCACCGCTCACTTTCCTACAGCGCTGGTATTACAGGTTTTTCTAAACCCGGCGTTAAAAGGCAAGAAGTGAGCGTAGAGCAAAATTGTGCTCCATACCGCACTTCAATACCAGAGCTGAGCTGGTTGTACATGCTTGTGCACAATTTTCCCATAGACATCAATGGGAAGAGCCGGCTGAGAAAAAGTCTGCAATAAAGCAGTGTAAAGCTCCGTAACGCAGCCCCATTGATTCCTATAGGGAAACACATTTTATGTTTAAACCTAACACCCTAACATGAACCCCGAGTCTAAACACCCCTAATCTTACACTTATTAACCCCTAATCTGCAGCCCCCAACATCGCCGACACCTACATTATATTTATTAACCCCTAATCTGCTGCACACAACATCGCCGACACCTACATAATGTTATTAATCCCTAATCTACCGCCCCCAACGTTGCCGCCACTATAATAAACATATTAACCCCTAAACCGCCATACTCCCGCATCGCAAAAACTCAAGTTAAATATTATTAATCCTTAATCTGCCACCCCTAACATCGCCGCCAATATACTAAATTTATTAACCCCTAAACCTAAGTCTAACCCTAACACCCCCTAACTTAAATATAATTAAAATAAATATAACTAAAACCTACTATCATTACCTAAATTATTCCTGATTAAAACTAAATACTTACCTGTAGAATAAACCCTAAGCTAGCTACAATATAACTAATAGTATATTGTAGCTAGCTTAGGTTTCATTTTTATTTCACAGATAAGTTTGTATTTATTTTAACTAGGTAGAATAGTTATTAAATAGTTATTAACTATTTACTAACTACCTAGCTAAAATAAATACAAATTTACCTGTAAAAAAAACCTAACCTAAGTTTTACTAACACCTAACACTACACTACATTTAAATAAATAAACTAAATTAAATAAAATTAACTAAATTAAATAGAATTAGCAAAATTACAAAAAAACGCTAAATTACAGAAAATAAAAAACAAATTACAAGATATTTAAACTAATTACACCTAATCTAATAGCCCTATCAAAATAAAAATAAGCCGCCCCAAAATAAAAAAAAACCCTAGCCTAAACTAAACTACCAATAGCCCTTAAAAGGGTCTTTTGTGGGGCATTGCCCCAAATAAATCAGCTCTTTACCTGAAAAAAATATATAAACAACCCCCCCAACAGTAAAACCCACCACCCACACAACCAACCCTCCAAATTAAACCCTAACTAAAAAAAACTAAGCACCCCATTGCCCTTAAAAGGGCATTTAGCTCTATTGCTGCCCAAAGCCCTAACCTAAAAATAAAAATCACCCAATAAACCCTTAAAAAAACCTAACACCTACCCCCTGAAGATCCACTTACTGTTTTTAAGATCCGACATCCAACCTCAACGAAGCCGGGAGAAGTCCTCATAGAAGCGGCAAGAAGTCCTCAACGAATCCGGGAGAAGTCTTCATCCAAGCCAGGGGAAGTGGTCCTCCAGACGGGCAGAAATCTTCATCCAGACGGCATCTTCTATCTTCATCCATCCGGCGCGGGTCCATCTTCAAGAAATCTGGCGTTGAGCATCCTCTTCCAACGACGACTACCCGACGATTGAAGGTACCTTTAAGTGACGTCATCCAAGATGGCATCCCTTAGATTCTGATTGGCTGATAGAATTCTATCAGCCAATCGGAATTAAGGTTGAAAAAATCCATTGAGCTCACATTCTATTGGCTATTTAAGTATTTTTGCTTATTTCTGAAAATTATTTTAAAATATTTGCCAGCAATTTTTAAACATTTTATTTATGCAAACTATTTTTAATTCATTAGCCCTTTTAGGATATGCACAGATCTTAACCTGTTTTATGGCACTTTAAGTTAAGAAATGTTGTGGGTCATCTGCATATATGGATCTCTTTAAGATGATCTAATTAGGCAATTGCTGTGACTTCCTATCGCATTGGGATATGGGGGATTTTGAGGAGCATTTACATCACAACTGGAATGATGAGGGTGTTTTCAATTAAACGTTGTACCATTTTAACCCTGTCTGCTTTTATTGAAATGTTGGCTTCAGAAGTGTTATACAAGATGGAGGGTAGCAGATCATGGGGGCCTATTTATGAAAGACCTGTTGAACATGATCCGACATTGCGGATCATGTCCGACGGACCTCGCTGATTGCGGAGAGCAGTACACTCTCCGCATTCAGCATTGCATCAACAGCTCTTGTGAACTGCTGGTGCAACGTCGTCCCCTGCAGATTCGCTAGCAGGGGGGTGTCAATCAACCCGATCGTATTCAATCTGGTTGAATTGCAGTGATGTCTGTCCGCCTCCTCAGAGCAGGCGGACAGGTTATGGAGCAGCAGTCTTTAGACCGCTGCTTCATAACTGGTGTTGGCTCGCCAGAAACACGGGCCTTCAATCTCCATAATGAGCTTGATAGATAGGCCCCCAGGTGTCATTTTCTGAAACCTTTCTTAGTGAAAGACTAAGTAATGCATTTAATGAAATTCCAGTAGTGTTTGTAGGAACACACTCAACAAGAGAATGCCTAGGAATTGAATTAAACTGTCTTGAGGATAAATTAAACCTACAATTCAGAAATCAATATTCACAGAAAATATTTTTTTCTGCTGTTATACTATATTTTTCTGTCTCTGTTTCTTTGATAAAATTTTGCTGAAATATGTGTAATTTTAGGATTTTTATTCTGAGGGGTTGTAAATTCAGAGAAGAAGGCCCCCCTTTTTATAGCTGTGTCTTAAAGCACCAGTACATACAATAGATCAGCAAATGCATGATAAAAAGACAATGCAATAGCTTTCAGTCTGGACTTCAAAGAAGTAGTAGATTTTTTTCTGACAAATTTCAAAGTTATGTCCACTCCTGTATCATGTGATAGCCATTAGCCAATGACAAATGCATATACGTATATTCTGTGAATTCTTGCACATGCTCAGTAGGAGCTGTTAACTCAAAAAGTGTAAATATAACAAGACTGTACACATTTATTTAATGGAAGTAAATAGGAGAAATGTTTAAAATTTAACATTCTATCTGAACCATGAAGCTTTAAAGGGACATGAAACCCAAAATTTTTCTTTTGTGATTCGGATAGAGAAAACAATTTGAAACAACTTTATAATTTACTTCTATTATCTAATTTGTTTCATTCACTTGGTATGCTTTGTTGAAGGAGCAGCAATGCACTAAAGGTTTCTAACTGAACACATGTGGTGAGCCAATGACAATCAGTATATATACTGAACCACCAATCAGCAGCTAGATCCTAGGTTCTCTGCTGCTCCTGTACTTGCCTAGATAAACCTTTCAGCAGAGGATAACAAGAGAAGGAAGCAAATTAAATAAAAGAAGTAAATTGGAAAGTTGTTTAAAATTGTATTCTCTATCTAAATCATGAAAGAAAATATTTGGGTTTCATGTCCCTTTAAGTTTGACTTGAGTGTCCCTTTAAGTGTAAAACCTAGAATTTCTGTTTCTTATTGGCTGCTGTCCAATGGATCTAATCTACCTTAATTTAAATCAAATGAAAAACAGTTTTCCGAGAACTTATTCTTTATATTATCTTTGTAATTAATACCAGATAAGCTATTATTCTGTTACATTTTAAAAATCCAAAACACCTAACAGATTCAATTAATGTACTACAATGCATATGATATAATTATTCGTTAAGAATAAGAGTCTCTAGACCTGGCATGATAGTTTTTACAATTATTTTTTTAATTATTAATAATCCCTTCTGCTTTTTATGACCCTCATCACACGTTATTAACTATAACATCAACTACAAATCCTCAGCCAAGTGGCAAAAGTAAAAAGATATGTAGAGTTAAGCAAGAAATGTTGTTCACTTTTACATTATGGAATTCAAGTTGCAGCTTTTATCTATTCTTGTTAAAATAATGTGAACAAAAAAAATTAAAAGGACAAAACTCAAAAAGATTCTGGGGCAGATTAAAAGTGGAGCGCTGTTAATTTATGCTGATGATCTACTGCTGTTTCTCAATAATACACAGCAATCCATTCCTCTGATTCTGAATTGTATTCAAGAGTTTAGTCTCTTTTCAGGTTACAGGGTTAATTATCAAAAAAGCGAACTGCTCTGGATCAAAAAATCTCCTGGCAGCTTACAAGAACATCCATTTAGTATATTAGATACCATTAAGTATTTAGGTATATCAATGCATACAAATCCTAAAAAATGGTATAGCTTGAATTTTTACCCATTACTAGAAAAGATGAAATTCGACTTGAAATTATGGGCATTTTCTCTTTCTGTAATGGCTCGGGTTAACCTTATAAAAACAATTATTTTCCCATGTCTTCTTTATCCTTTGCAAAATTTACCTGTATTTATTCTTAATAAAGATCTAATCAAGCTTAACTTGTGGATGTCTAGGTTTATTGCGGGTGGTAAAAAAACCCGGATTTCTTTGGACAGAATGATGTTAAAGAAGGAGATAGTGGGATTATCTTTACCCAATTTTAAATTGTACAATTGGGCAGCCATGATTAAGATACTGTAGTTATAGACTGGATTACAGAGTCCAATATATTCTCTTCTTATGATATTGAAAGTTTCTTTTCCAACTCATTAAAAGCAATTTTACATTGTCCTATTAAAATATTACCTGCTAATATTCATTGTTTGATCACATTTAAGAACATAATCTTGGCTTGGCAGAAACGCTGTACCCTTCTAGAAATAGATCCAAGTTTTTCAGATTTTCTTCAGATTATAGGGAATCCACAATTTACACCAGGTATTTATAATAAAGCCTTTATATTATGGAAGGAAAATAATATTATCAATGTATCACAAACTTAGTCAGAGGATGGTAAGATGCTCCCTTTTTAAAACTTAGACAATATGGTATCGCTAATAAGACTTTTTTTGCTTACTTACAATTGCGTCATTTTGTAAATAGTTTGAGCTGTACTGCTGCTTTGTTTTTAGCATGGTCTGATATTGAGTTATGTTGTTTGAGATTTATGATGGGTGATGCCTCCATTTCATTAATATACGCTATCATGTTGGCTAAGCAGGGTGCCCTTTCTATGGATAAAATGATTAATAGATGGATATATATTTTTTCAGATAGTGACATGGATAAAATTAAAGCTAGTTATAATTTCCACGTCCTGGAGATAGTCCCGATTTAAATGGTTCAAAAATTATTATATCTCTCCTTACAGAATGTAAAAAATGTTTCCAACTACGGTCCCAGAATGTCCACGCTGTAGATTGTCATCAGCAGATTTGTGTCACATGATATGGTACTGTCCTAAGATTTACCAACTCTGGCAAAAAGTTGAGTTCTGGGGTTCCAACTTATTTAATTCTCCAATTAGATTTACGCTAGAATCTATCTTTATTTAAATACCCAACATTTGAGCCAACCTTATATGCCATTACAGTTAATACTATTATTTTGATGGTACGACATCTGATATTTAAGAATTGGAAAACTCGTAAGGACCCTTCCCTCCCTTTGGTACTTAAAGAAATTCAAGGCCAGATTGTTTGAATCCTATCATTTACAGACAGTTTCGGGAAAAAATAAAGAAATATCTAAATGGCTGGTTACCAATAATTAAGTCCTATACGTCTGCTATTCAAAAACAAATTTTGTCCGCGTACTTGAGTTCAGACTCTTTTGCAGAGTTAGTCTTGCTAAATAATATAAATAATTCCCACCAGAATGGATCTCTTTATACAGAAAGGTATAGGTTGTGCATGATGGGGGGTTTCTTCCCTCTTTTTCCTTCTCTTTTTTTTCCCCCTCTTCTCTCTTCTTTCTCTCTTCTTCTTTCTCTCCTAACCTATAGAGTTTTATGTAATGAGTGTTAATACCGCTCGAAGTAAGCTTTTTGCGCACGTATTATGAGTTGAAAGCAAACTATTTTTGCTTGGATGCTAAACCGTCGCACTTAAAAAACCAAACTTAGAATATTACATGTGCGATGACCTATTCCCCCATAGAAGTTAATGAAGCAGAAAAAGCGGAAAAAATCCTAACACCCTACTTATGTGCAAACCTGATCACATATTCTCAAGGACGCTAATGTAACATAAAAATATGAATATTTTACATTCCAGTGTTCTTCACATAGAAAAATATGTTCTATTTATTCATAAGTAAATATTTCTACATATATCTGATGTGTTTTTTTTTTTGCACAATATATATTTATACCTATAACCTATATGTATACCTATATATATATATATATATATATATATATATATATGGTATCCCACTGTATGGTCTTGCCCACCGTGCTGCAGCTCAGTTTCAGGGTCTTGGCAATCTTCTTATAGCCTAGGCCATCTTTATGTAGAGCAATAATTATTTTTTTCAGATGCTCAGAGAGTTCTTTGCCATGAGGTGCCATGATGAACTTCCAGTGACCAGTATGAGAAAGTATGAGAGAGATAACACCAAATTTAAAACACCTGCTCCCCATTAACACCTGAGACCTTGTAACACTAACGACTCACATGACACTGGGGAGGGAAAATGGCTAATTGGGCCCAATTTGGACATTTCCACTTAGGGGTGTACTGACTTTTATTGCCAATGGTTTAGACATTAATGGGTTAGGGGTGTACTCATGTTTGTGGGAAACTGTATATATATATATATATATATATATATATATACTGTATATATATATATATATATATATATATATATAATTTTATATAGGCATAGATATATAAAGATATATATAGGAATATATATTTATAAATACATAGAACATATTTTGCTACATGCAGAACATTGGAATGTTAGATAGATACACTAAATACACAGTACAATAAAATATAAATATTGCATAAATATGTTTTTACATGTTTTCATCTACTTAACTGCAAAGGGCTCCATTGCACTCATATATACTGTATATGTCTATATATATGTATACACATCTTTTTATGTGTTTATATGTGTAAATATGTCTTTAAATACACAAATACACATATAAATACATCTATCTATCTATCTATCTATCTATCTATCTATATATAGATAGATAGATAGATCTTTAGACATGTATATGTATTTATCTCCATGTCAATGCCGTTTTCTTTCTTACACCTGATACCTCATATAATTTATCCCTTATAATTTTTTGTGCTATTTGTTTTTAACAATATTTATTAGATAGTGTTATTATGAGTGTAACTGTACTTTTTAATGTATGTTTGAGGTGTTCTGTGACACTTTTTTCTTTCACCAAACAGTTAAGCAGTGCTCTGCGGATGCGCTAACCCGGCATGTATTAACTTGAATCAAACAATTATTTTTACTTTCAACTCGTAATATGAGTGAAAAACGCAATGTACGCAAACACCCGCAATAAACCCCTTATCACTCACGTGTAACTGTTAGCCCTTCACTCGTAATCTGCTGCTCTATAATGACTTTAAAAGTGCACTGCTTTAACATCTTAATGTTTTTTTTAATTATTTTATGTTCTTTATTTATTTATTTATATTGCATGAGACAATATTGCATTAAAATGTGTGTGATTTTAAAACTAATACAAAATAAACTGCAATACATTTTCAGTTCTCTTTCTTCACTTTTAAATAGTTTAGGCAGAAATTCACACACTTCATTTGTGATTTAAAATAGTTCCAAACTACACAATTTAAATTCTCCTTATGGAGAAAATTTACACAACATTTCATATTTTACCAGTATTTGTCATGTAGAAATTTAATTCCATTAGTATTTTTTTTCATTGGGCTGTCACTATTATTTACAATTATCATATGCTAATTTTCTAGCATTTTCACAATTAGCTTCCCATTTGAAAAGTTACAAACCCCAAGCTATCTCATGCAAAAAAAGCCAATTTACTAGAGGTAAAATGTCTTGAAAAATATTGTGGAGAATTTTTACAAAAAAGGTAAAAATGTGTTTTCTGATACACTGGAAAACTATTGGTGATTGGTAATGGGGATTTTTTTTTAAAATGTATTTAAGATACTTTGATTATAGAACTTGTTTAAAAACAAATATCATCTGTGTCTGTGATGGACCAAGAGTTTACTTCTCTATGTCACATTATTAGAAAATGAAAAACATCCAGATGAAATTACATAGGGCAAAATTAAAAATTTTGCGGTAAGGCTATATCCCTGAAAAATTGTCCTTTGCGCTATACCACACGGTTTTAGCTTGTACCGCAATTCTCCATTCTGCCCTCAAAAAATGGCTATTGAGTGTGCAATTTTCATTGTGCCTGCAATACAGGTTGTACAGTCTGGCTATAATGCTAGCATTACAGCTAATAACGCTATGATCCATTCCACAATCAGAGACCAGTAGTTGTGGATTTTGCAAAACAAAAATATTTCAAATCAGCCTATAGGATTTAAGTAGCTTTCATCCTGTTAGCTGATTTGAATATTTCAGCCAATAGGAATGCAAAGTATCCAAAATATAAAAGGGGTACCTTGCATTCAATCTTCAGCGTGCAGCGGAGATCGCATGAAGAGGAGGCTACGCGCTGGATGTCATCATCGTCACCGCCGGTCCTGCTCAGCTCCGCACCGTTACAGCTCAGCACCACCGGCATGAAGATTGAAGATGCCCTTGTGATGGATGAAGATGTTGCTGCCTGGATGAAGACTTGTCGCCGCCTGGATGAAGATGGATGTCTGGACTGTGGGTACATTTTTTGGGGTTAGTCTTAGTTTTTTTAAAAAAAATTTTGGGGTGGAGTTTTTTTAGATTAGGGATTTTTTTATTTTTTAATGGGCAATAAAGGGGGCAATGGGTAGCTTATGTTTTTTTGGAGGGGGGTTGGTTGGGTGGGGGTTTTTACTGTTAGGGGGTACTTTGTAATTTTTTTATGCAAAAGAGCTGTTTAACTTAGGGCAATGCCCTACAAAAGGCCCTTTTAAGGGTTATTGTTAGTTTATTGTTAGATTAGGGGGTGTTTTTATTTTGGGGTGGCTTTTTTGTTTTTATAGGGGTATTAGATTAGGCTTAATTTTTATTATTTTGGATAATTTCATTTATTGTTTTTTGTAATCTTAGAGGTTTTTTATTTTTCGTAATTATAGTGCTTGTTAGATTTTTTAATTTTTTCGTAGTGTAAGGTTTCGTAATGTAAGGTTACTTTACAGTTTAAGCTTAGTTTTTTTTTATTTCACAGGTAACTTTTTATTTATTTTAAGGTTGTTAGTATATTATAAATTTAATTTAAAGTTTGGGGGTATTAGATTTAGGAGTTAATAGTTTAATTTAGTGTGTCCCGATGTGGGGGGCCAGTGGTTTAGGGGGTAGTATGTTTAGTTAAGTATTTGCTATGTGGGAGCCAGCGATTTAGGGGTTAATAGGTTTATTATAGTAGTTGCAATGTGGGGGGCATCAGTTTAGGGGTTAATAGGTTTATTTTAGTATTTGCGATGTGGGGGCCGGCGTTTTAGGGGTTAATAGGTTTATTATAGAAGTTGCGATGTGGGGGCCGGCGGGTTAGGGGTTAATAGGTTTATTATAGTGGTTGCGATGTGGGGGCCGGCGGGTTAGGGGTTAATAGGTTTATTATAGTAGTTGCGATGTGAGGGGCCAGCAGTTTAGGGGTTAATAGGTTTATTATAGTAGTTGCGATGTGGGGGGCCGGAGGATTAGGGGTTAATAGTTTTATTATATGAGTTGCAATGTGGGGGGTTGGCAGTTTAGGGGTTAATAAGTTTATTTAGTGTCAGCGATGTTGGGGACGGTGTTTTAGGGGTTAAAAGGTTTATTTAGTGTTGGCAATGTCGGGGCATTGGCTTAGGGGTTAATAACTTTATTTAGTGTTGGCCATATCTGGGGGGCTGCAGATTAGGGGTATTTAGACTAAGGGTTTTTGTTAGGGTGTTAGGTTTTTACATAATCTTCTTGTCCCCATAGACATCCATGGGGATTGCATTATAGCAATCGCCATTTCGCAATTGCAGGTATTAGTTTTTTTCTAACACTTTCTCTCCATTTATGTCTATGGGGGGATACGTGCACGAGCATGTTAAGTCAGGCCTTGGATTTTGTGTGGTATGGACCTTAACGCAGCATAAAGCACAACACAAGAAGGTGTTTCTGTAACTTGTAATGGCAGCTCTATGGAGAGTGCGATACCGCTGATTTGTTTGCTTTATTTACGCACCAGGTTTAGCGCACAACTTGTAATCTTTGTGAAAGTGACTAATGCTGAATATATAGTACCTTGCCTCCATAATAAAGTTTATAAGTTCAAGGCCAAGACAGTTAGTATTTTTATTTGTAACCAGTCAGTAAGGATGGGAGAATGTGGCAAAAGTGTAATTCGCTTGGTAGCATACATAGCTTTATGGACATTTTTTTGGACAATCGATTGCTGATAAGCATAAAAATCCATTAAAATTTGGTAATCAAATGTTATTTCCGGGTTTTAGAATGTTACTTTAAGTTTTGAATGTTCATAATTAGATAGAATATCCACATCCAAAATGTCAAATTTTACATCTAACAAATACTATTCAGAAGGTCAATAGTTCATTGGGTAGGGAATTTAGTAAATTGAAACATAATAAATACAAATATAATGATTAAAATGTTTCTATTTTGAATATTGCATAATTTGAATATTACATTTAAAGCGAGCATTAGAAATACTATTACATTAAACGTATGTAAGAAAGTTGTACAAACATTTGAAATTCAAAATGACCGAACAAATGTGTTAAAATTAATTTCATTTTTCAAATGTTGTAGAACATTCGCCCAACCCTACTAGTCCCGCACGTGCAGGTGTATTGGGTTTTGTATATAAAAGGAAGTATCTAGCATGCCTTCCAGGACATACTGGAAGCTACTACTATGGTGCCCCTGATGTTTTTTTTATTGATGGAAAGCATATTGTGCCAATACAGTAAAGACTCACTTTAGGATGGAAAAGTCATGTACATCTTATGTCACAGACCTGGCTAATGGAACAACTTTTTGCACTGCATACCCTTGTTTACCATTGTGCAAAAAAACAACAACTGATCTCTTCAAGGAATGTCATACACCAACTGCAGGGGTTCCTCATTCATCATTCATGGACAACAGATGAATGTAAGAGTTTTGATAAGTGATAAATGTCACAACCCATTATTTTGTTCAAAGGGTTGCATAATTTTCCAGGGGAATGTTATCAGGTGAACTGCATTGCCACTATGTCAAAGTATGGATGGGATCTTTGATGGTTTGAGGTTTCTGCTAGGAAGGACTGAGTAAACCCTCCAATATAACAGATAACACATATCCTGACATTGTGAAAAAAAAACTCACTTTTTTCCAGTGCTAGATTAGATCATAAAAAAAATTAAATAGCATATAAGTGGTAAAATATATATACCGTATATATATAAATATGTGTGGTTTTTTTTTTATCTTAATGTTCTTATTGTACTGATATAAGTATTTGGAAAGCAAAATTAAACTTGATATCTCTATATGGTTAGAATGGACTTTTTGTGAAAAATTATTTTTTAATCAAGGCCATCGTGTTGTTTTAATCCTCAGACACAAAATATTTAAATTTAAAATTGCAATGAACATGAATCTGAACTATATTTACGCCCTTCCATTTTTCTTTTAACTCAGTGGGATGTAGCAAAATATTGTTTTAGAATTAGCACACAAAACATTTTTTTCCACATGGTCATTATTTTTGTGTTCTTTTTTTTTTAACTGTATTCCTAGCTCTGTAAAATGCTTGAGTTTGAATATACAGTATAAGGCTGCCCAACATAAGTCTGTAAAATTTCAATAACATCTGGATTTCTTACATTTGAATAGGTTAAATACACAAATACCTATGTGCAATAGTAGTTTTCACAGGCTCATAGCAAGCTAAATTCATGACATATGCGCAATTAACCCTTTGCTTATCATTTTGTGTCAACGTATTTAAAATGGTTTATAATGTGAAACCTCTTAAGTAAGAGAAAGGACAAAAAAATGCTGATGTTTATTTAAAACTTGCAAATTATTGGATTTGTTAGAATGTGTACTGAACATACGGAATATTAGAAACCAAAAAATAAATAACTCATGCAAAAAGATTACAGCGTACTTACCAATGATGAATGTCGTGTGTTTGGCATACGGCTCAC
This sequence comes from Bombina bombina, assembly GCF_027579735.1. Lineage (NCBI taxonomy): Eukaryota > Metazoa > Chordata > Amphibia > Anura > Bombinatoridae > Bombina > Bombina bombina. The sequence goes on from NC_069500.1 coordinate 101,136,217, forward strand.
ACATTTGGTGTTAATCTCAGAGTGAAAAAACAAACAAATCCAGACTCCCAGTATACTATAGACCAATCTATCCCTTTAAAGTAATTTTTATGTGCATAATATTTTTCAGCAGCTAAACACATCATTGCAAAACATCTGCATAAAATTTTTTTTAAAATTTTTTAAACTGTTTATTTTAAATTCCATTGCTTTGCCATCACAAGACAAGCCATTTCAATATGTTCATCTTATCTCATTTGTAGTGGCCAATTAAGGTTTCTGCATTGATCAACCAATCACTAAATAGCCTGTTGCTGTGTCAGTATTCTATACCCTGCATAATCTAAACTGCTGACATCGCTGTAGCTCATCCTATACTTTGGTATTGGAAGTTATAGTATGCGCTTGAGTGAAAGCCAAATTTAGCGCAACTTGAGACCTGGTTTATCAAATGTCGCTGTAGCGAATCATGTCCGCCCGACATTGCTAAATGGAGATAGCATATGCTGTCGGTATTTATCATTGCACAAGCATTTCACAAGAAATGCTTGTGCAATTCCGCCCCCTGCACATTCGCGGCAGGGGGTGTTAATCATCCAAATTGTATCTGATCGGGATGATTGCAGTCCGCCACATCAGAGTTACGACCACTGCTTCTTAAATCCTGTTTCCGGCAAGCCAGAAGGCTCGCGCGGAATAAGCAGCATCCGTTGCTTGATAAATGTACCCACTGAAGTAAACTGTAAGGCTAAACATTTTAACACATCAAAAGCACATTAAAATTAACTTTTAAACACATATATACACTTTTAATAAAAAAAATATATTATTTAAATATGCTATCTAAGATGGAAATTGATTTCTAAAGCTCTGCTCAGCTTTAGGTGGATAGTGGTCATATATTTAGCCATTCTTTTATCCCTTGGCAACCACTGTACTCAGGAACCTTATGGGTTCAATGCATTCCCCCCCCCCCCCCCCCGGCTGCCAAGAAGTGATTTTAAGTCGGTACAGCTGTTTGGCAGCGTGGCAAGTTTCCCACTTTCAAGATGTTTGTGAAGATGACTGATTGTCCTACTGTTCCACCACAGCAACTCAATCCCGTTCAGCTTGGCCCTGCTCTTCAACATACATCTAGTAATAATACATCCTTTACAGTTGGACGGTACAACAAAAAGTTTGGTAACCGGAGCAACCTCCCACTATCCCAGCCTGCTAAAGGTTGCCTTGGTCTTTCTCTCAACACAGGACTATTTGGCCACTGTAAGGAACTTGGTCACCTGTTGAACTATTTTGACAGGTCCAGGACAGATTTGGCTCAAGCCTCTATGAATCTGGATCCAGTTCAAGCGTGGTACACATGGCTGTTGGATGTCCCTGTTGGGCACTTTTCTACTTCATTTGATACTATATTGTTGCTGTCTTGGGAAATAGAATTGTGCCATAGTGGTTCAGGGCAGATATGTAAGTATTTACTGGGTTCCCCGGAGTTGGAGTGCCTATACAGTATTGGACTATTAATGAGGTCAGCCCTGAAAACTGTGGGTTTAAGTTCTGTTTAAATTACTTATTTACAAACAGACGTTTTGTGATTTGCGTTCACCTTTAAGTTAGACTTAGATGCATAGCAACCATGTTAATTGTTGATATTGTTTATGCATGTTGATAACACTTTTGTTTTCTGTACACCAAAGTACTTTAGAGGTTTTTTCTAAAGCTCTATGGCCTAGATTTAGAGTTTGGCGGTAGCCGTGAAAACCAGCGTTAGAGGCTCCTAACGCTGGTTTTAGGCTAACTCTGGTATTTGGAGTCACTCAAAAAAGGGTCTAACGCTCACTTTTCAGCCGCGACTTTTCCATACCGCAGATCCCCTTACGTAAATTGCGTATCCTATCTTTTCAATGGGATCTTTCTAACTCCGGTATTTAGAGTCGTGGCTGAAGTGAGCGTTAGAAATCTAACGACAAAACTCCAGCCGCAGAAAAAAGTCAGTAGTTAAGAGCTTTCTGGGCTAACGCAGGTTCATAAAGCTCCTAACTACTGTACTCTAAATTACACTAACACCCATAAACTACCTATGTACCCCTAAACCGAGGTCCCCCCACATCGCCGCCACTCGATTCAATTTTTTTAACCCCTAATCTGCCGACCGCCACCTACGTTATACTTATGTACCCCTAATCTGCTGCCCCTAACACCGCCGACCCCTATATTATATTTATTAACCCCTAACCTGCCCCCCACAACGTCGCCGCCAGCTACCTACAATAATTAACCCCTAATCTGCCGACCGCAAAGAGCCGCCACCTACATTATAGCTATGTACCCCTAATCTGCTGCCCCTAACACCGCCGACCCCTATATTATATTTATTAACCCCTAATCTGCCCCCCTCAACGTCGCCTCCACCTGCCTACACTTATTAACCCCTAATCTGCTGAGCGGATCTCACTGCTACTATAATAAAGTTATTAACCCCTAATCCGCCTCACTCCCGCCTCAATAACCCTATAATAAATAGTATTAACCCCTAATCTGCCCTCCCTAACATCGCCGACACCTAACTTCAATTATTAACCCCTAATCTGCCGACCGAATCTCGCCGCTATTCTAATAAATGTATTAACCCCTAAAGCTAAGTCTAACCCTAACACTAACACCCCCCTAAATTAAATATAATTTAAATCTAACGAAATAAATGAACTCTTATTAAATAAATTATTCCTATTTAAAACTAAATACTTACCTGTAAAATAAACCCTAATATAGCTACAATATAAATTATAATTATATTATAGCTATTTTAGGATTTATATTTATTTTACAGGTAACTTTGTATTTATTTTAACCAGGTACAATAGCTATTAAATAGTTAAGAACTATTTAATAGCTAAAGTAGTTAAAATAATTACAAAATTAGCTGTAAAATAAATCCTAACCTAAGTTACAATTAAACCTAACACTAAACTATCAATAAATTAATTAAATAAAATACCTACAATTACCTACAATTAAACCTAACACTACACTATCAATAAATTAATTAAATAAAATACCTACAATTACCTACAATTAAACCTAACACTACACTATCAATAAATTAATTAAATAAAATTCCTACAATTACCTACAATTAAACCTAACACTACACTATCAATAAATTAATTAAATAAAATACCTACAATTACCTACAATTAAACCTAACACTACACTATCAATAAATTAATTAAATACAATATCTACAAATAAATACAATGAAATAAACTAACTAAAGTACAAAAAATAAAAAAGAACTAAGTTACAAAAAATAAAAAAATATTTACAAACATCAGAAAAATATTACAACAATTTTAAACTAATTACACCTACTCTAAGCCCCCTAATAAAATAACAAAGACCCCCAAAATAAAAAAATGCCCTATTCTAAATTACTAAAGTTCAAAGCTCTTTTACCTTACCAGCCCTGAACAGGGCCCTTTGCGGGGCATGCCCCAAAGAATTCAGCTCTTTTACCTGTAAAAAAAAACATACAATACCCCCCCCAACATTACAACCCACCACCCACATACCCCTAATCTAACCCAAACCCCTTAAATAAACCTAACACTAAGCCCCTGAAGATCTTCCTACCTTGTCTTCACCATGCCAGGTATCACCGATCGTTCCAGGCTCCGAAATCTTCATCTAAACCCAAGCGGGGGCTAGACATCCATCATCCGACGGCTGAAGAAGTCCAGAAGAGGCTCCAAAGTCTTCATCCTATCCAGGAAGAAGAGTAGATCCGGACCGGCAACCATCTTCTTCCAAGCGGCATCTTCTATCTTCATCCGATGATGACCGGCTCCATCTTGAAGACCTCCACCGCGGACCCATCTTCTTCCGACGACGACTTCCCGATGAATGACGGTTCGTTTAAGGGATGTCATCCAAGATGGCGTCCCTTGAATTCCGATTGGCTGATAGGATTCTATCAGCCAATCGGAATTAAGGTAGAAAAATTCTGATTGGCTGATGGAATCAGCCAATCAAAATCAAGTTCAGTCCGATTGGCTGATCCGATCAGCCAATCAGATTGAGCTCGCATTCTATTGGCTGATCGGAACAGCCAATAGAATGCGAGCTCAATCTGATTGGCTGATTGAATCAGCCAATCGGATTGAACTTGATTCTGATTGGCTGATTCCATCAGCCAATCAGAATTTTCCTACCTTAATTCCGATTGGCTGATAGAATCCTATCAGCCAATCAGAATTCGAGGGATGCCATCTTGGATGACGTCCCTTAAAGGAACCGTCATTCGTCGGCTGATCGGAACAGCCAATAGAATGCGAGCTCAATCTGATTGGCTGATTGAATCAGCCAATCGGATTGAACTTGATTCTGATTGGCTGATTCCATCAGCCAATCAGAATTTTCCTACCTTAATTCCGATTGGCTGATAGAATCCTATCAGCCAATCAGAATTCGAGGGACGCCATCTTGGATGACGTCCCTTAAAGGAACTGTCATTCGTCGGGAAGTCATCGTCGGAAGAAGATGGGTCCGCGGTGGAGGCATTCAAGATGGAACCGGTCCTCATCGGATGAAGATAGAAGATGCCGCTTGGAAGAAGATGGTTGCCGGTCCGGATCTACTCTTCTTCCCGGATAGGATGAAGACTTTGGAGCCTCTTCTGGACTTCTTCAGCCTTCGGATGATGGATGTCTAGCCCCCGCTTGGGCTTAGATGAAGATTTCGGAGCATGGAATGATCGGTGATACCTGGCATGGTGAAGACAAGGTAGGAAGATCTTCAGGGGCTTAGTGTTAGGTTTATTTAAGGGGGGTTTGGGTTAGATTAGGGGTATGTGGGTGGTGGGTTGTAATGTTGGGGGGGGGTATTGTATATTTTTTTTTACAGGCAAAAGAGGGCATGCCCCGCAAAGGGCCCTGTTCAGGGCTGGTAAGGTAAAAGAGCTTTGAACTTTAGTAATTTAGAATAGGGCATTTTTTTATTTTGGGGGTCTTTGTTATTTAATTAGGGGGCTTAGAGTAGGTGTAATTAGTTTAAAATTGTTGTAATATTTTTCTGATGTTTGTAAATATTTTTTTATTTTTTAGAACTTAGTTCTTTTTTATTTTTTGTAGTTTAGTTAGTTTATTTCATTGTATTTATTTGTAGATATTGTATTTAATTAATTTATTGATAGTGTAGTGTTAGGTTTAATTGTAGGTAATTGTAGGTATTTTATTTAATTAATTTATTGATAGTGTAGTGTTAGGTTTAATTGTAACTTAGGTTAGGATTTATTTTACAGGTAATTTTGTAATTATTTTAACTATTTTAGCTATTAAATAGTTCTTAACTATTTAATAGCTATTGTACCTGGTTAAAATAAATACAAAGTTACCTGTAAAATAAATATTAATCCTAAAATAGCTACAATATAATTATTATTTATATTGTAGCTATATTAGGATTTATTTTACAGGTAAGTATTTAGCTTTAAATAGGAATAATTTATTTAATAAGAGTTAATTAATTTCGTTAGATTTAAATTATATTTAAGTTAGGGGGGTGTTAGTGTTAGGGTTAGACTTAGCTTTAGGGGTTAATACATTTATTAGAATAGCGGTGAGCTCCAGTCGGCAGATTAGGGGTTAATGTTTGAAGTTAGGTGTCGGCGATGTTAGGGAGGGCAGATTTGGGGTTAATACTATTTATTATAGGGTTAGTGAGGCGGATTAGGGGTTAATAACTTTATTATAATAGCGGTGCGGTCCGCTCGGCAGATTAGGGGTTAATAAGTGTAGGCAGGTGGAGGCGATGTTGTGGGGGGCAGATTAGGGGTTAATAAATATAATATAGGGGTCGGCGGTGTTAGGGACAGCAGATTAGGGGTACATAGGGATAATGTAAGTAGCGGCGGTTTACGGAGCGGCAGATTAGGGGTTAATAATAATATGCAGGGGTTAGCGATAGTGGGGGCGGCAGAATAGGGGTTAATAAGTGTAAGGTTAGGGGTGTTTAGACTCGGGGTTCATGTTAGGGTGTTAGGTGCAGACGTAGGAAGTGTTTCCCCATAGCAAACAATGGGGCTGCGTTAGGAGCTGAACGCGGCTTTTTTGCAGGTGTTAGGTTTTTTTTCAGCTCAAACAGCCCCATTGTTTTCTATGGGGGATTCGTGCACGAGCACGTTTGTGAGGCTGGCCGCGTCCGTAAGCAACTCTGGTATCGAGAGTTGCAGTGGCGTTAAATATGCCTGTACGCTCCCTTTTTGGAGCCTAACACAGCCATTCTTTGGACTCTCAATACCAGAGTTATTTTAAAGGTGCGGCCAGAAAAAAGCCAGCGTTAGCTACAGGGGTCGTTACCGACAAAACTCTAAATCTAGCCGCATGTGTATTATGCTATTCTGTTTGATTTATCTTTATGTGTTTTGTAAGCAGGGCTATAGCCACTTGCACCAGCTGAACTATGAATACTTTCACATGATTTTGTCCTGGGACTAAGTACATTTTTTACTTTTTTCAATTAAGTATAAAAAATTATCCTTTTACACTTACACCCGAGGCTTAATTATTGAACAGAGTTATTTTTTATTCCCCCTCTTAAAGTGAATGTAAATGTTGATGCTAAAGTGCCCGGTTTTTAAAAATTTGATTAAAAACAGGGGCACTTTAATTCATCAAAATTTACATTTCACTCCTGTTGTGAAAAAATACTTACCTTTTAATCTTGACAGCAGCTCCAGCTTCTTCCACCCGTTGCAAAGTCTCTTACTGGGTCTAAAATGAGGAATCCGGCTTCCTCCAATCACAGCGTTGAATCAGACACTGATTCCCCCGGGGGGTAAGCCGTGATTGGAGGATGACCTATCCATCATTTCTGACAACCGATATGGCTTGCGACGACCGGAGGAAGCTGGAGCTGCTGTCAAGTTTAAAAGGTAAGTTTTTTTTCACAACAGGAGTGAAATGTAAATTTTGATGAATTAAAGTGCCCCTGTTTTTAATTCAATTTTTTAAAACCGGCCACTTTAGCATCAAAATTTACATTCACTTTAGCTAGAGAGATCCTTGGCCAATTCATTATGCTATCAAAATTCAATGGATGTTTTATAATGTATTATATCATAAACTAAACAGAATATTTCTAACATATTCTGATCTATTACTTTGGACTTGTATTTTAGTTTGAATGATCCTAAGAAATGTACACAATATGTGTATCCTTTTGTTAACTTTTACCAGGTTATGCGACTCAGCCAGTATCTACTTACTTACATTAAGAACTGCATGATATTAACTAAGTTTTGTGGGTATGGTGTCCATGTTTATCCACCCTAATATTACTATTGCACAATGCACAGTAATCCTACTTGCTTAGTTTTATTATAATCAGATATGCTGCGATGTCCTGTGTTAAAGCAACAGTCAACACCAGAATTTGTGTTGCTTAAAAAGAAAGATAATCCCTTTATTATCCATTCCTCAGTTTTGCATAACCAACACAGTTATATAAATACACTTTTTACCTCTGTGATTTTCTTGTATCTAAGCCTCTGCAGAGTGCCCCCTTATTTAAATTCTTTTGACAGACTTGCATTTTAGCCAATCAGTGCTGGCTCCAGGGTAACTTCATGTGCAGGAGCTCAATGTTATCTATATGAAACACATGAACTAATGCCCTCTAGTGGTCAAAATGCATTCAGATTAGAGGCAGTCTTCAATGTCTAAGAAATTAGCATATGAACCTCCTAGAATTAGCTTTCCACTAAGAATACAAAGAGAACAAAGCAAAATTGGTGATAAAAGTAAATTGGAAAGTTGTTTAAAATTACATTCCCTATTTAAATCATGAAAGTTTTTTTGGACTTGACTGTCCCTTTAAGTTTCAACGATATCACTCAGTAGCAAGATTGTGTTAATTTTTTTTTCTGTTTAGTTTCATATCTATTTTTTTGTTTTACGGTTATATTATGAAACATATTATCTAATTATCTGTATCAGGAATGCATAAGCTATACATGTTTTGGTATAGCTAGGTCTTTACACATATTTTGTTGATGTCCAATCTCTGATCTTAAGTGTTTTGTTTATTGAGACTCATATGTATAATGATTACTTTTTCTTTTGCAATACTATTGTGTCCTGCTTTGTATGCAAATACAGGGGGAATTGGGAGTCCTGTTCCCGTGGGAACTTACACTCTAGATGGGTAGGAAGGTGAGAAACAGGAGGTGGGGACTGCAAAGGTGGGAATAATGTTAGTGCGGAGTTAGATGAGGGCAGCTATTAGGCAAGTGGAATTCATTAGTTACTGATTTGGTGATAGGCTTCCCTGAACAAGAAGGTCTTTAGGGAGCGTTTAAAGGAGGAGAGGTTGGGAGAAAGTCTGACAGCTCGAGGAAGTGTGTTCCAGAGGGTGAAGTCTTGTAGTCTTGCATGGGAGGAGGTGATGGTAGAAGATGCAAGGAGTAGATCATTGTTGGATCTTAGGGAACGGGCTGGAGTATATTTGTTGATGAGTGAGTACAGGTGAGGGGGCTGCATTTGTAGGTCAGAGTAAGAATTTTGAATTTAATTCTGCTGTGAATGGGGAGCCAGTGAAGAGACTCACAGAGGGGTACAGCAGATTCAGAGTGTTTTGAGAGGTGGATTAGCCTAGCAGAGGCATTTAGGATGGATTTAATGGGGGAGAGACGGGAGAGAGGAATGCCAGTTAGTAGGTTATTACAGTAGTCAAGCCGGGAAATTACTAGGGAATCGATTAGCTGTTTAGTAGTTTCAGCACTAAGAAAAGGACGAATTTGGGAGATATCGCGTAGGTGGTTGAGACAGCATGAAAATAGCATTTAGATGTGGGTTAAGAAGGACAGATTGGAGTCAAGTGTAACTCCTAGGCAGCAGACTTAGGGTGATGGGGAGATAGTGGTGTCACCAACAGTGATAGTAAAGTTAGAAACTGGAGTAGAATTAGATGGGGGGGGGGGTGAGAAGAAGCTCAGTCTTGGACATGTTGATTTTTAGGTGGTGAGAGGCCACCCAAGAAGAAATGCCAGATAAGCAGTAGGGGTGGATAGGTAGATCTGAGTATCATCAGCATAGAGGTGATAGTTGGAGCCATAACTACTGATAAGTTTACCCAGTGAGGAAGTATAGATAGAGAAGAATAGAGGGCCTAGAACAGAGCCTTGATGTACTCTAACAGACAGAGGCAATGAAGGGGAGGAGTCACCAGCAAATGAGACCTATTAGAGAGATATAAGTGGATCCAGGAGAGGGCGATGTCACAGAGCCCAAGGAAGCTAAGAGTCCGTAGGAGGAGGGGATGGTCAACAGTATCAAAGGCAACAGACAGGTCAAGTAAGATAAGTAGTGGCCATTGTTTTTAGCAGAAAGAAGATCATTAGTAATGATTGGTGAGGGCAGTCTCAGTTGAGTGATGGGGGCAGAAGCCAGATTTCAGGGGGGTCAATGAGTTGGAGGAGAGGAAGTGGGTTAGGCGATCGAATACTAGTTTTTCAAGGACTTTTGAAGCTAGCGGAAGCAGTGATATGGGGTGGTAGTTTGCAGGAGAATTGGTGTCGAGAGAGGGGTTTTTGAGGATGGGGTGACCTTTGTATGTTTGAAGGAAGATGGAAATGAACCAGTAGTAAGGGATTGGTTGAATATGTGAGTGAGAGCTGGAGTGAGGGTGGAAGACAGAAAAGGTATTAGATGTGAAGAGATAGTGGGCAGGTAGTGAGGTGTGAGGAAGACATTAGGGAGATCACTTCGTTCTCAGTGGTTGGGGGGAAGGTACTGAGAGTGGTGGAGGGGGTGACCAAGAGCGGAGACGGAAGGTTTCAGTCTCGTGGTGGGATGTTATTTTGGATGGTAAGTGTTTTGTTGAAAAGTAGTCTGCCAAGTCTTGAGCACTAAAGGCATATGAAGGGGTGGTGCAGGTGGATAGAGGAGAGTGTTAAAAATGGAGAAGAGACGTTTAGGGTTTGAGGAGTGTTTTCAATACCAGGGAATTGAAAACACATTAAAGGGACGTGGAATGGCAACCAGGGTAGAAAATGCAAAGGAGTAGATGCATACCAGGGAATTGAAAACCCATTAAAGGGATGTGGAATGACAGGTTTAGAGTCATTGGTCTAGCGCAGTGTAGGGTTAGCGCGCACCCTATAGAAGTCTATGAAGAAAAGAAGTTAGCATTGTCGCAATATCCAAAGTTTTGATGTTAGCGCTTACCGGTCTTTAGCTTGTAAGGTTACTTTTTACTTTCAACTTGCTAGAGAATTTTTTTTTTGTTCGAGTGCAGTGTATGTACACACATATATAAATACACACATACAAATCCAAACACACACACACGCTATATATATATATATATATATATATATATATATATATATATATATATATATATATATATATATATATATATATATATATATATAAGCAAACACAAGGGGGAGTTGGTTAAGCACACCACAAAAAAAAAAAAATCATTTTTAAGTTTTTAAAATACTAGCACAGATATTGTGGGAGTGCTGCCAAAAAGACCAAAACAATAACAAAACAACAAAGAGGGTTGGCGCACATCTAAATACTTGAATGACTCAGCCCAGCAAAGGTAAACTGACTAGTATAATGTGACTATGGTATATATATACATATATAGCTAGGGAGTTTCATTCTGTGCAGTCATGATTTGAGGCATAGCACTGCAATGTTGGAATTCTGTATTTAATATTAGAATCGAATGACTCAGCCCAGCATAGCTAAACAGACTAGTGTTAGGACTGGTCTGACTTGGGACACCTTGTAAGTGGTAGACTGGCTTAGCAGAATATGGCCATATTGTGTGACTAAGATCCCAACTTTATTTAAAGATATTTAGACTTAAAGTCTTGCAGCATAAATATAATTTAGCTTGTTAATGTTATATACATGTGGATTCAAGTATTTAGATGTGCACCAACCCTCTTTGTTGTTTTGTTATATATATATATATATATATATATATATATATATATGTGTATATATATATAGATAGATAGATAGATACACAAATCCTATCTATTACATTTAATATTTATATACAATACTGTGATACTGTGCAAAAGTCTTGGACCACCATTAGATTTGTTGTTTTAGCAATGGTATAATGACCATATATAATTATTTCTCAGTCTCTTTATTAGAATATAACCAGAAAATACATGATATTTGTATGCAGTATTAAAAAATTGAAAAAACATATTGGCTCTCATAAACCTAAATGAAATGGAACCATATCTAATGTCATTGCTAACACCTGTAATGGTAATACTATTTCATGTCAAAATAACTGCTGTGCAAAAAGTCCGTTACACCAGGTTTGTGCAAGACATACTTGAGCATTACATACACATGTGGTATGAGTTTAATTTATTGGAAGCTTGCTAATAAGATCAACTTTTAATCACATCATTCAATTCAAAATGCCAAAGATCACATGATATGAAAGACATAAAATAATACTTTTGCATCAGTAAGGTCACTCTCAAAAGGAAATCAGCAAACAAACTGGATACTCAAGATGTGGTTTTCAAGCTGTTTTAAAGAAATTTGAAGAATCAGGACAGGTCAAGGACAAAAAGTGGAGTGGAAGGTCAAGAAAACTTTCAAAATCTGATGAGAAGTTTCTCAGAATTCTTCTTTGACAAACCGTAAGATGCCCAGCAAGGACAAGGCTCAGCATCTGGCAGCTTTTTCGGAAGGGAAACAGGGTGAAAAGGCTATCGGCTAGATTACGAGTTTGGTGATAGCCTTAAAAAGCAGCGTTAAGGGGTCCTAACGCTGCTTTTTAACGCCCGCTGGTATTACAAGTCAGGCAGGTACAGGTGTACCGCTCACTTTTCTGCAGCAACTTTTCCATACTGCAAATCCCCTTACGTCAATTGCGTATCCTATCTTTTTAATGGGATTTTCCTAAAGCCGGTATTACAAGTCTTGGATGAAGTGAGCGGTACAACCTCTACCTCCAAGACTCCTACTGCATTTAAAAGTCAGTAGTTAAGAGTTTTATGAGCTAACGTGGGAACATAAAGCTCTTAACTAAAGTGCTACAAAGTACACTAACACCCATAAACTACCTATTAACCCCTAAACCGAGGCCCCCCCACATCGCAAACACTATAATAAAATTATTTAACCCCTAATCTGCCGACCGGACATCGCCGCCACCTACATTATACCTATGAACCCCTAATCTTCTGCCCCTAACATCGCTGACACCTACATTATATTTATTAGCCACTAATCTGCTGCCCCAAACTTCACCGCCACCTACCTACAATTATTAACCCCTAATCTGCCGACCGGACATCGCCGCCACTATAATAAATGTATTAACCCCTAAACCGTCGCACTCCCGCCTCGCAAACAGTATAAAATTTGTTATTAACCCCTAATCTGCCGTCCCTAAAATCACTGCCACCTACCTACAATTATTAACCCCTAATCTGCCGCCCCCAACATCGCCGCTACTATATTAAATGTATTAACCCCTAAACCTAAGTCTAACCCTAACACCCCCCTAACAAATCTATTTTTAAAAAATCTAAATAAAATTACTATAATTAAATGCATTATTCCTATTTAAAACTAAATACTTACCTATAAAATAAACCCTAAGCTAGCTACAATATAACTAATAGTTACATTGTAGCTATTTTAGGATTTATTTTTATTTTACAGGCAACTTTGTATTTATTTTAACTAGGCACAATAGTTATGAAATAGTTATTAACTATTTAATAACTACCTAGATAAAATAAATACAAATATACCTGTAAAATAAACCCTAACCTAAGTTACAATTACACCTAACACTACTCTATAATTAAATTAATTACCTAAACTACCTACAATTAAATACAATTAAATTAAATAAACTGAATTACGAGAAAACCCCCCACTAAATCTAATCTAATCCCCCTGATAAAATAAAAAAGCCCCCCAAAATAATAAAATTCCCTACCCTACACTAAATTACAAATATCCCTTAAAAGGGCCTTTTGCGGGGCATTGCCCCAAAGTAATCAGCTCTTTTACCTGTAAAAAAAAAAATACAATACCCCCCAACATTAAAACCCACCACCCACATACCCCTACTCTAAAACCGACCCAATCCCCCCTTAAAAAAAACTAACACTAACCCCCTGAAGATCACCCTACCTTGAGCCGTCTTCACCCAGCCCGGCCGAAGTCTTCATCCAATCTGGGCAGAAGAGGACATCCAGACCGGAAGAAGTCTTTATCCAAGCGGCATCTTCTTTCTTCATCCTTCCGGAGCGGAGCGGCACCATCTTGAAGACCTCCAACGCGGAACATCCTCCTTGACCGACGACTAGACGACGAATGACGGTTCCTTTAAATGATGTAGAAAAGAAGAGGCGGATCCATCCAATACTTCCAAAACACTGTGAATTTATTGTAGCAATTTTCTTTCACAAACAGTTGTTGCAAAAAACTTCAGAGACACACACTTAAAACCATAGGAGCTGATGTGAGGTTCAGTTTCAGTCTTACATGTTTCGGCAGATCATGACCGCCTTAATCATAGATGGTCTATGATTAAGGAGGTCATGATCCGCCGAAACATGTAAGATTAGGGGTTCATAGGGGTTCATAGGTATAATGTAGGTGGCGGCGGTGTCCAGAGCGGCAGATAAGGGGTTAATAATATAATGCAGGTGGGCAGGATGTTGGGGGCCGCAGATTAGAGGTTAATAACTGTAAGGTTAGAGGTGTTTAGACTCAGGGTTCATGTTAGGGTGTTAAGTGTAGACTTAGAAAGTATTTTCCCATAGGAAACAATGGGGCTGCGTTAGGAGCTGAACGCTGCTTTTTTGCAGGTGTTAGGTTTCATCTCAGCCCCATTGTTTCCTATGGGGAGATAGTGCACGAGCACATTTTAGCCAGCTACCGTAAGAAATGCTGGTATTACAGTGAGAAGTGGCGCTAAATTTGCTCAACGCTCACTTTTCTGAGGCTAACGCAGCCATTCAGAAAACTTGTAATACCAGTGTTGTTTAAAGTGAGCACTGGAAAAAAAAGGCTCGTTAGCAATGCACAGCTTTACCGACAAAACTCGTAATCTAGCAGTATATATGCTAAAGCTCACAAAGATTGGAATGCAGAACAGTGTAAAAGAGTATTATGGAATGATGAATCCAAGTTTAAAATTTTTTGGGCCCTTTCGTCGACAATATGTGAGAAGAAGAGTTGGAGAAAGATGGAAGAATGAGTGCTTTTGGCCTTCACAGAAACATTGTGGAGGGGGGGGGGTGGATCTAACCACCATACTGAGCAGATGTGTTTCTGAGGAGCTCTGCTCAATGTGTCCTATCAAAGTTAACTTTAGGAGCATATACCCACACTAAAGACTAAAATCTAGGTGCTAGTACATCTTTTTTAACAAGTGAGTGACCTCGATTCAGGAGATCTGCACCGCATCTGGGTCTTCTCCCAGAGGTGAAACTGCATGGTACCCAGTCAAGAACAACAGAGACTGTGACGGCAAGTGCTTCAGCTCTCCGGAGGGTCGGGGCTCCGCTCCTGAGGCTTGCATACCAGAACTTGGACCCCTGCCTGGGCGACTCACTTCACCATTGAGGCTGGCCCTCACATGTGCATGGAACCGGCGTTTCCCATCGTGGAGAAGGAGGGTCCCCCTGAAGTGAGATAGGCTGGTATTTTAAATCTTGGGCCTGTACAGAGGTGCTAGGCATTCAGAGCACCAAGAAAATCTTGCTATTTGCCTAGGGAAGGCACCGGAGCTCCGGATCTCTGACATCCTAACTCTGGGAACAACCCCCGCAGCCCTCCTGTGTTTGGAGAGGTATTGGATTGCAGGGAACCTGAGGTCTTTACCCACGTGGAGTTTCTAGGTGAGGTAATAACATTCCACTCTCACACCACATGATCCAAATGTCATTTGGCCCTAATTTATGATTCTGTGCACCATTATTAACTCTGCAAGAGCTTATTAATTCATAGACTGGGGTTTTAGATTGTGGATTTGCCTACAAGTAGTGTGCCGATCTTTCCGGTCCCATAGGCACACTGCATAACATTGGTGTCGAGCCTTTTTCCTTCTCTTCCAAGAGACTAATAGATCATTCTGATATCAAGGGCATTAAGGGACAGCACATTACTTCTATGCCTGATCATCATCAACTTTGGCCTCAAGAGCATACTTAGCCAATACCCCTAGACCTCTAAGCAGTGGCTTCTAGCCAAACCCTGTTAATCCCAGTCTATCCCTTGCAACTTATTCCCTGCATCCTAACTGCTACTACACCAGCTTAAGTGTCCTTGAACAGTTATCACAATTTCTACCCAATCACTTTCTGGAATCTCTCCATAGGCTTGTACCTTTATCTTGGCTGCTGCGTCAGCTTATGTAACTCTGTGACCCTGAACCCAGAGTGTAATAATACAATTGTTTCCCACTTCATTCTGTCTGTACCATTGCAGTAATACTTGGTTATATAACAGTAACTTACTTTTAGCCATA
The DNA here is from genome assembly GCF_027579735.1 of Bombina bombina. Taxonomy (NCBI): domain Eukaryota; kingdom Metazoa; phylum Chordata; class Amphibia; order Anura; family Bombinatoridae; genus Bombina; species Bombina bombina. The sequence continues at coordinate 101,151,733 of NC_069500.1, forward strand.
ACTCTACCTACTGCAAACCAACATAGTGTCATCACATACACTGATTATACTGCCTAGCTTTATCTACATAGGCCCGGGGTGTACAACCTCCACCTTACAGCTGCTGCGTCAGCTTTACTTTCTTACTACATAACTGTATTGTTTTGTTTCTTTTTTTCTTTTTTTAAGTTAAATGTGAATTGTATTGCTCTGTTGTATACATCGCTTGCATTTTAATATTAAGGGCAAATTGTGAGTCTCACTGGTGGAGTTTAGCAGCTGTTGTCCCCTCGTGCCTCCTCCTTTCCAGCCCAGCTTGTCTGGGCTGGTCACTTCCATTTACCCTTTTCCCTTCCTCATGGTCGTATCCCCTTTGCCCTGAGGTGCGCTGGGGTCCATAGGGACCGCCGTAAATATGGCAATTAGTAAATTTATATTCACTTAGTGTTTTCACATGAATGATGATTTAATTTAAATGTATAGGTGGCCATCAGCCCCGCTCTCACTCTTATGTTGAATATCCGTGTTCTATATATAATCTAGATAGACAGGTTTTGACTTTTATAACTCATACTTCTTGCAGACTGTGGGGGGAAAAGAGAAGGGAAAGAAAAAAAAAGAAAAGAAAAAATATATATTTGTGTTACTGCACTGGGGAGCCAAGAGACCCTCATGCCCCGGACTAAAATGATGCACACCTCAAGGAGACACCCTAAAACCCCTTTAGTGGTTAAGAAAACAGTTCTAGACCACTTTTCCAAGCATCCCACAGACCCTGCCCAGGGCGAGAGAATGGGTAGTGACCAGGACTCTCAGGACAAAGGCTCTCAGTCGAGCATAAACTCCACGGCGCATCTGCAACATTATATCACTGAAAACACCTTAAAGAAAATGCTTGCAGCCCAAACCAAATCTATTACATCTGAAATTCAATGCAGCTGAGCAGAACTGCGGAAGGACATAGCTGAGATAGGAGATAGAGTGGATACCCTTGAATGGCAGCATTACGATCTGGCTACTGACCACTCCAACTTACTCTCTTATGCTGAGAATCTAGCCGATTAAATAACTCAATTGTAACTGAAGCTTGCGGACGTGGAAGATAGAGCCAGAAGGAACAATGTTCGCTTTAGAGGTATCCCAGAAAGTATTTCCACAGGCGAGTTACAAGACTTCCTTAAATCCCTTTTTTCAGAATTTATAGGCCCTCTTGAGGGCAACTCGCACACCATGGAGTAGGGCACATAGAGCCCTTAGACCAAGATCGATGGCTCCGGAAAAACCAAGGGATGTGGTGGTGTGTTTCCATAACTTTACATTTAAGGACCGACTGATGCAGCCTGCATTCAGTTAACCTACACTATCGGACACTTTCAAGGACATCCAATTGCTACCAGACCTGTCAGTTTATACTCTGCAACAAAGGAAACTATACGCGCCCTTGACTCTGCAGCTAAGGAAGGCTGACATTAAATACAGATGGGGCTTCCCTACTAAGCTTATCATCACAAAGGATAACAAAACACATGTTGTCTCCTCTCGTTCACTGGGCAGTACCCTATTGGCAAATTGGGGTATCCTGATCGAACTGGACCAGCAAGGGCCAGTACCCCCCTCTAAGCTGCGGGCATCAGCCCCTGAGTGGTCTCTTAGAGATCTGGACCCAAGCATCAAAAACCCAATATGTCGGATCAACCAGTAAGATCTCAGGCCATGCCGACCTGAGACATACCCGCACACATTAAAAGGGTCATTATTGAGTTATGTTTCTATCATGTTGTGTATTATGCCTGTCTCACCGATAGGATTGTTTATACTGTTTACACTAATGTAATTTTGGTATGAGAGCGAGGCTGAACTTAGCAGCTCTCATCACTAAGGTTACATTAGCTTCCCCCCGTTCAGGGGCCCATACTAGGGTCCTACTCAGGTGGACTACTTCCACCAATCCCAAACTCACCCATATACCCCCTCCCTTGCCCTACCCCATTCTTAACCTCAATTAAGTACTCAATCCCTCCAACTCCATTTTGGCCCACGCTCCCTACCCCAAAGCACTACAACCTACTGGTAAGGCCATGGCTCACCTCAGATTCCTCACACAAAATGTTAGGGGCTTAAACACTATAGATAAAATGAGCCTTCTTGCCAGATCATTACGACACCACAGGGCAGATGTTGTGCTCCTACAGGAGACACACCTCCAAGCACATACCCAGTCATCTCTAGGGATTACCCCGTTTTTGAGGTAGCCTCATGCACTAAGAAAGCCAGAGGAGTTGCCATTTCGGTTCACAAGAGAGTAGCCATTGAACTCATACACGCATTTAGGGACCCTCAGGCCAGATTTCTCATATTAATTTGCACCCTTGATCACGTACCATACACATTAATCTCCGCATACCTGCCAAATACACTCCAGCCTAGGTGCTTGGTAGAGTGATCCTGGCAGGTGACTTTAACATGGTATGGGACGAAAAGATAGACAAGTCAGTCAACTCAAAACGCCCTAAGGCAAACCCTGTAAGCGAAAGATTTAGAACTTTAATGACACAGTTTGAGTATTTTGACATCTGATGATCACTACACCCGGCGGAGAGAGATTACACCCATTTCTCTCACCCACACACCACCTATTCGAGACTTGACTAAATTTTTTCTCACGCGGATACCCTTGACATGGTAAAACTAGCATCCATCTCTCTTTGCCCCTGGTCAGATCATGACCAACTACTAACCAACATACGCTCAGGTGAAGTTGCCATGAACAGACCCACCTGCAGACTCCCCCATAACATCCTCTCAGATGTCCCTTTCAGGGAAGAATTGAGAAAGGAAATTAAGTTCACTATTCATACAAATAAGAATCCGCAATTTAGGGATGACATAATCTGGGGGCAATTAAGGCCACCATAAGAGGCCTCATTATTAAAATACAAGCATCCTTGCGTAAACAGGCATGGTTATCGCTATCACAGGCATATTGCAAATTAAGGGAAATGGAACAGCAAAAACGTTCATCTGACACACCAGGATTGAGAGACAAAAATAAAGACGTTAGACTCCACATCGGACAGATTGAGTTTAAAAAGACCCAAGCCAAACTTCTCAAACTAAAACAAACCATGTACGCCAAGGGCAATAAAGCAGATTCTTTCCTGGCCAATAGACTTAGGCAGCGGGTAGGCACCACTCGAATACATACTATTACAAAAGGAGGTCAAAGCTTTAAACTCCCAACTCAAATAGGTCAACAATTTAGAGACTACTATTCGTCACTATATAATATACGTGATAATTAATCCACTGCTCCTTCCCCTTCTGAGGCTATTGGCTTTTTCCTAACCTCTCTTTAACTCCCCCCCCTTAACACGGATCAAAAAGAGTCCCTTAATAACCCCTTCTCCCTCCAAGAAATAAAACTTTTCATCAAAAACTTAAAACCTCTCAAAGCTCCCGGGCCTGACGGATATTCTTCAATCTTTTACAAAACTTACATTCAGGAATTGTCACCACTACTGCTCAGTTTCTTTAACCTCGCAAATTCTGAAGGTTCTTTTAGCGAGGAGTTCCTTGAGGCGACCATAATTACCATCCCTAAACCAGATAAAGACCCCACATTATGCACAAATTACAGACCGATCTCTCTGATCAATGCGGACATTAAGATTTACTCCAAAATGCTTGCAAATAGAATTTCTAATCTGTTGCCTGACCTCATAGATCCTGATCAGGTGGGTTTCATCCCGGGTAGGGAGGGCCCGGATAATACAAGGAGATTATTAAATATTCTTACAGAATCCAACAGATTATATAGGCCCATAGCAGTAATTTCCCTCGACGCTGAGAAGGCATTCGACCGGGTTCGATGGGAATACCTGTGGCAGGTCTTAGGTACCTATAAATTCCCGAAAAGAATGATCTTGGCCATAAAAGCACTTTACTCTTACCCCTCAGCCTCGATCAGAGGACTGGGATTTCACTCTACCTCCTTTCCCATCACCAACGGGACACTGCAGGGGTTCCCCCTATCTCCGTTGTTTTTTGCGCTGGCACTAGAGCCTCTAGCAGCATAAATCAGAAAATATAATAATCTAGAGGGAGTAACTATCCATGGTACGACCCATAAGGTGGCACTTTTTGCTGACGACACCACAATTTTCTCCTCTAAACCCCTAAAAACCATACTCAGACTTTTAGAGACCATTGAGAGGATCGGTAGTCTGTCCTACTTTAAGCTTAACCAACATAAAACAGAGGTCTTCATGAGGGGTTTCCCCAATGAAGAGGCCAAGTACATCCAAGATACATAAATGTTTGTTATTAAGTCCTCCCATCTCACGCACTTAGGTGTTAAAGTATTCCATGATATTCCAACAGTGGTTAAAGTTAATTATCAACCTCTTCTGTCAGAACTTAGAACCCTTAAACATAATTGGAACTACAAATAAATTTCATGGCTAGGTAAAATAGCAGCCATCAAGACGAGCTTTCTCCCCAAGTTAACTTACTTATTTAGGTGCCTCCCGATTCGGGTACCCAAACACACCATACTTCAATTCCAAAGCAAAATTACTAGATATATATGGCAGGGCAAGCCCCCTAGAATTGCGCACAAGATACTTCAATACCCAAGAGAGCATGGGGGAGCAGCCACTCCATCCATAACCAGATATTTTGAGGCAGCGATGCTCATGCACATTTCACAATGGGGCGTCAAAGATTCCAACAGTAAGTGGAGATCTTTGGAACAAGCCTTGCTTACCCACCATGCCTGTCTGAAGGACCTTATTTGGACTCCTCCACATTGCAGACGGACCCTAGCAATAGACAACATTGTCATAAAAGAATGCCTGGCCACTTGGGAACACCACAGGCACTAAAAACACATAGCGCCCCACCCCTCACCTATCACCTCTATCACGGGACTCCTGACAGGACTGCCAAACTCGCAGGCATCCACATGGACAAGACTGGGAGTAGTGAGAGTTGCAGATATGTGGTCACCTACTCAGGCAGACTCATGCGTTACTCTAGATCAGCTTAGATCCGTGGGCCAAACCCCACCCTACCTAACCTTCGAACACACCAGAGTAACAAGCTTACTTTCTAGCTGGGGGTTCCACCCCTCTTTAAATAGGCAACTACACTGGGAAACTAGGTGGAAGCAGGGAAACAGACTTGGGAAACCTATGTCAGTCTATTATAACTTAATGGATGGCGCTGCACCAGACGACAAAGCATCTCATATTTTAAAATGGGAACAAAAACTCCATATCCATAGCTAGTGAGGAATGGCAGCATACGTTCATACTCACAAAGCAAGCCTTACACTGTATCACCATTTTTGAGACGTACTTCAAAATCCTTACTCACTGGTAATAGGTCCCAACTAGACTAGCCAAAATATTCCCCTCTTCCACACCTCTATGCTGGAGGAAATGTGGTCAGATAGGCGTCATGACCCAAATATGGTGGAGTTGCCCTAAGATCAAACCACTCTGGAGTGCTTGTTTCTCCCTTCTAGCCGGGTTAGGGATAACAATACCTTGAACTCTAGAAATGGCCTTACTCCACTTGGGTGCATGTAGGCTTCCTAAGTATCAAGGATATTTGAGTATCTACTTCCTCTCTGCAGTTAAGCTCTCAATAGCTAGATCCTGGAAAGCGTCAAATCCCCCGCCATGGTCTGACATAGTCAGGCTTATGGCCTATATGTACTCAATGGAGAGGAATATTTTCTTTTCTGGTGGAGAAATAGACCTTTTTTGAACTAATATGGGCCGAGTGGAAATCCAAGTACGATACCCAATGGTGCCCGAAAATATATGTATAGAGACTTCCACATCCTGATTCAAGGATTTTCCTCAGCCCACTCCCCCTCTGCTCCCCTCCCGATAAGAGTAAGAAAACAACCATTCCTCACACCCAGTGGATATTCCACCCGGACTACTAGAAACCTTACATTGGTCCTCCCTGATCTCCCCCTCTACCCTTACCCCCTCCTCCTTTACCCACCCCTATATGCAAAATATATTTATGTTCTCTCTGTTTTATTTTTCTATCTATGTTCCTGAATACAACTTTGAAATGGTATGATAGGGGCAATGACTTAGCCCAGACGCGGATTACATTGCCATTGTCTCTGATATTTTTTTATTTTATTTATATATCTTGTTACTAAGTCTATGGAAGTGTGGAGCACCGTTGGGTACAATTTTACTTATTTATTTTGAAAATCAAATAAAATACAATAAAAAAAGAAACATTGTGGAGGGTCTGTCCTCTTATGTGGCTGCATTTCTGCCAGTGGTGTTGGCGATTTTGTCCAAATTGATGGGATCATGAATACGGAAAAGTAAAGACATGTTTTAATTCATCATGCCATTTCTTCTGGAAAGTGCCTGATTGGGAATGGTTTTACTTTTCAGCGTGATAACGATCCCAAATCATATTTGTAGAGAAAAACAGCTGATAAAACACTGACAGTCATGGACTGTCCTCCACAGAGTCCAGACCTGAATATTATAAAAGTGGTATGGGATCACATGGACAGAGAAAGAATAAAAGACAACCTAAATCTAAAGAATAAATCTGGGAAGTGCTGAAGGAAGCCTGGTAAAATATACCGGAAGATTCCTTCTTAAAATGTGAGGACAGTATCCCCAAAAGAGTTCAAGATGTGCTTAGTGCCAAGGTCACACTAAATACTAACTTTTGCCTGAAGAAGCCATTTTGTTCTGAAAATTGTGTTTTTTATATTTTGTGCACATATTTCCTGTATTTTCTTTGCTAAAACAACAAATCTAATGGTGGCCTAAAACGTTTGCACAGTACTGCATGTGTGGAATGCTTTAATTAAATGAGTTGTGTTATATTTTATTCTAGCCCTAACACTTCATGTCTCCATGCTCGCCACATTTTGCAGTGCTGTTAAGCTGTTATGTGTCGCACTCGGCTGTCAAAAATCCATTTATAAAAACAAGGCCTTAATTACACAGCCCTATGCTAGCACTATATTTCTACATAGATCAATATTTTAATCCTAACTATAAGATTATTACACCTAGATTTGGAGTTTGGCGTTAGCCGAGAAAACCAGCGTTAGAGGCTCCTAACGCTGGTTTTAGGCTACCGCCGGTATTTGGAGTCACTCAAAATAGGGTCTAACGCTCACTTTTCAGCCGCGACTTTTCCATACCGCAGATCCCCTTACGTAAATTGCGTATCCTATCTTTTCAATGGGATTTTTATAACTCCGGTATTTAGAGTCGTTTCTGAAGTGAGCGTTAGAAATCTAACAACAAAACTCCAGCCGCAGGAAAAAAGTCAGTAGTTAAGAGCTTTCTGGGCTAACGCCGGTTTATAAAGCTCTTAACTACTGTACTCTAAAGTACACTAACACCCATAAACTACCTATGTACCCCTAAACCGAGGTCCCCCCACATCGCCGACACTCGAATAAAATTTTTTAACCCCTAATCTGCCGACCACCACCTACGTTATCCTTATGTACCCCTAATCTGCTGCCCCTAACACCGCCGACCCCTGTATTATATTTATTAACCCCTAACCTGCCCCCCACAACGTCGCCTCCACCTACCTACACTTATTAACCCCTAATCTGCCGACCGCAAAGCGCTGCCACCTACGTTATCCTTATGTACCCCTAATCTGCTGCCCCTAACACCGCCGACCCCTATATTATATTTATTAACCCCTAATCTGCCCCCCTCAACGTCGCCTTCACCTGCCTACACTTATTAACCCCTAATCTGCCGACCGGACCTGAGCGCTACTATAATAAAGTTATTAACCCCTAATCCGCCTCACTAACCCTATAATAAATAGTATTAACCCCTAATCTGCCCTCCCTAACATCGCCGACACCTAACTTCAATTATTAACCCCTAATCTGCCGACCGGAGCTCACCGCTATTCTAATAAATGTATTAACCCCTAAAGCTAAGTCTAACCCTAACACTAACACCCCCCTAACTTAAATATAATTTAAATCTAACGAAATTAATTAACTCTTATAAAATAAATTATTCCTATTTAAAGCTAAATACTTACCTGTAAAATAAATCCTAATATAGCTACAATATAAATTATAATTATATTATAGCTATTTTAGGATTAATATTTATTTTACAGGTAACTTTGTATTTATTTTAACCAGGTACAATAGCTATTAAATAGTTAAGAACTATTTAATAGCTAAAATAGTTAAAATAATTACAAATTTACCTGTAAAAGAAATCCTAACCTAAGTTACAATTAAACCTAACACTAGACTATCAATAAATTAATTAAATAAACTACCTACAATTACCTACAATTAACCTAACACTACACTATCAATAAATTAATTAAATACAATTGCTACAAATAAATACAATTAAATAAACTAGCTAAAGTACAAAAAATAAAAAAGAACTAAGTTACAAAAAATAAAAAAATATTTACAAACATAAGAAAAATATTACAACAATTTTAAACTAATTACACCTACTCTAAGCCCCCTAATAAAATAACAAAGCCCCCCAAAATAAAAAAATGCCCTACCCTATTCTAAATTACTAAAGTTCAAAGCTCTTTTACCTTACCAGCCCTGAACAGGGCCCTTTGCGGGGCATGCCCCAAGAAATACAGCTCTTTTGCCTGTAAAAAAAAACATACAATACCCAAGCCCCCCAACATTACAACCCACCACCCACATACCCCTAATCTAACCCAAACCCCCCTTAAATAAACCTAACACTAAGCCCCTGAAGATCATCCTACCTTGTCTTCACCTCACCGGGTATCACACCGATCCGTCCAGAAGAGCTCCTCTGATGTCCTGATCCAAGCCCAAGCGGGCAATCAGATTGAGCTTGCATTCTATTGGCTGTTCCGATCAGCCAATAGAATGCGAGCTCAATCTGATTGGCTGATCGGATCAGCCAATCAGATTGAACTTGATTCTGATTGGCTGATTCCATCAGCCAATCAGAATATTCCTACCTTAATTCCGATTGGCTGATAGAATCCAATCGGAATTCGAGGGACGCCATCTTGGATGACGTCCCTTAAAGGAACCGTCATTCGTCGTTCAGTCGTCGGCCAGGATGGATGTTCCGCGGTGGAGGTCTTCAGGATGCTGCCGCTTCGCTCCGGATGGATGCCGCTTGGATGAAGACTTCAATCGGATGGAAGACCTCTTCTGCCCCGCTTGGATGAAGACTTCAGCCGGATCATGGACCTCTTCAGCCCCCCGCTTGGGCTTGGATCAGGACATCGGAGGAGCTCTTCTGGACGGATCGGTGTGATACCCGGTGAGGTGAAGACAAGGTAGGATGATCTTCAGGGGCTTAGTGTTAGGTTTATTTAAGGGGGGTTTGGGTTAGATTAGGGGTATGTGGGTGGTGGGTTGTAATGTTGGGGGGCTTGGGTATTGTATGTTTTTTTTTACAGGCAAAAGAGCTGTATTTCTTGGGGCATGCCCCGCAAAGGGCCCTGTTCAGGGCTGGTAAGGTAAAAGAGCTTTGAACTTTAGTAATTTAGAATAGGGTAGGGCATTTTTTTATTTTGGGGGGCTTTGTTATTTTATTAGGGGGCTTAGAGTAGGTGTAATTAGTTTAAAATTGTTGTAATATTTTTCTAATGTTTGTAAATATTTTTTTATTTTTTGTAACTTAGTTCTTTTTTATTTTTTGTACTTTAGCTAGTTTATTTAATTGTATTTATTTGTAGCAATTGTATTTAATTAATTTATTGATAGTGTAGTGTTAGGTTAATTGTAGGTAATTGTAGGTAGTTTATTTAATTAATTTATTGATAGTCTAGTGTTAGGTTTAATTGTAACTTAGGTTAGGATTTCTTTTACAGGTAAATTTGTAATTATTTTAACTATTTTAGCTATTAAATAGTTCTTAACTATTTAAAAGCTATTGTACCTGGTTAAAATAAATACAAAGTTACCTGTAAAATAAATATTAATCCTAAAATAGCTATAATATAATTATAATTTATATTGTAGCTATATTAGGATTTATTTTACAGGTAAGTATTTAGCTTTAAATAGGAATAGTTTATTTAATAAGAGTTAATTTATTTCGTTAGATTTAAATTATATTTAACTTAGGGGGGTCTTAGTGTTAGGGTTAGACTTAGCTTTAGGGGTTAATACATTTATTAGAGTAGCGGTGAGCTCCGGTCGGCAGATTAGGGGTTAATAATTGAAGTTAGGTGTCGGCGATGTTAGGGAGGGCAGATTAGGGGTTAATACTATTTATTATAGGGTTAGTGAGGCGGATTAGGGGTTAATAACTTTATTATAGTAGCGCTCAGGTCCGCTCGGCAGATTAGGGGTTAATAAGTGTAGGCAGGTGGAGGCGACGTTGAGGGGGGCAGATTAGGGGTTAATAAATATAATATAGGGGTCGACGGTGTTAGGGGCAGCAGATTAGGGGTACATAGGGATAATGTAAGTAGCGGCGGTTTACGGAGCGGCAGATTAGGGGTTAAAAATAAAATGCAGGTGTCAGCGATAGCGGGGGCGGCAGATTAGGGGTTAATAAGTGTAAGGTTAGGGGTGTTTAGACTCGGGGTACAAGTTAGGGTGTTAGGTGCAGACGTAGGAAGTGTTTCCCCATAGCAAACAATAGGGCTGCGTTAAGAGCTAAACGCGGCTTTTTTGCAGGTGTTAGGTTTTTTTTTCAGCTCAAACAGCCCCATTGTTTCCTATGGGGGAAACGTGCACGAGCACGTTTTTGAGGCTGGCCGCTTGCGTAAGCAACTCAGGTATTGAGAGTTGAAGCTGCGTTAAAAATGCTCTACGCTCCTTTTTTGGAGCCTAACGCAGCCTTTATGTGGACTCTCAATACCAGAGTTATTTTTATGGTGCGGCCAGAAAAAAGCCGGCGTTAGTTTTTCGGGTCGTTACCGACAAAACTTCAAATCTAGCGGTTAGCCAATTAAACTGTGGGCACGCTTTTACATGTATAATAAGGGTGACTATAAGTTCCGTATAAACAGATCTCCTTTTGTAAAACTTTTACTCATCACTTAAATCTTGTGAGTTTAATTTCTAGGAAGGAACATTCATTTAAAAAGAACAAATTGAAAAAAAAAATGGTCTATCATTACAAATTACGTTTCCTGTTCCCAGTTTTCAAATTAAAAACAAACCTTAACTCATTCTGCTTTTAGTTTCCTAAGCCATTGTTTTTTTGTTTTGTTTTTTTAAATGAAACCCCAAGAAGTCTCACATGATATGTGCATCAAACGTAATGTTAACTTTTTTGCAAGGATCTTACAAAGAAAGAAGCAGATGTTTCTAATTTATCAAGCAATTTAGCATGTGCTTCTCCATAGCTACTTGAAAAGTGCCCGGGATTCATGCAGCTCTGTTTAAGGATTAGTACTGGAGAATTTTTATATCCTGTCCTAGATCAGGAGTGGCAACCTTTTTGAGTGTGTGTGCGCAAACTGGAAATGACTTTCTAAATAAATTCTCTTTATACCATTACATTTAAAAGGGACAATTATAGAGGCATTAACATTAAAGGATATGGTAGGTATTCAAACATTTTCCATCAAATAAACAAAAGACAATGTTCAAATTTTTATTTATTTGAAATGTATTTTTATTTTTTTGCATAAAAAGGGTTTAGAAAAAGAAGCTTCAATTTGCAGTGAAAATACTAGGTGCATGATTTTGTACTGGATCACTGACTCCCACATAAAGTTTTTACATATATATATATATATATATATATATATATATATATATATATATATATATATATATATATATATTGTATATATACTGTATATATTTTTATTATTTTTTTAATTAGATTGAATACTATTTTAACAATTATAACGTACAATACAAAATAAGTTTTTACAATATAGAAAAGGGAGAAGGAAAAAAAAGGATACTACTAACCAATAAACATATATTCCTGAATATTTCTCTCTCAACTGATTAATTAACCCAATCCAATATAGGGGTAAATTTATCAAGCAGCGTGTGCAAAGTTAAATGCCGACAGGGAATCATGTTTGCCTGGCATTTTATAAATTGACCCCATAGTCTTCTAAGAAGACCCGCTTTCCTTTAAGTTGTTTGTCTATAAAAAAATTGTGTATTCCAAAAGAGGTATAAAATGTATCTTTGTTCCTCTATTGTTTAATATTCAATACAATATTCCCATTTCAGCAAAAATTGTTCTACTCTTTTATCCACATTACATTAGATTAGATTTCTTTTGCATTCTTACTATAATTGCTAAAATTTCCTGTTTTACTTGTAAATATCTATCCCAGTTTATTTTCAAATGGTTTAACAAGTATCTATTATATGAATTTGTTAACTGCCGTTTTAACTGATTATCCCCTTTTATATATTTCTTTTTAAACATCACGATAAATGTGATTATTTCACCCCTTAATACTGCGTTAGAGGCTTACTTCGACATGAAGAGAGTTAAACTCTTTATATTCCTTTAATTTAGATGTCATATATGGTATAAATGTATGATTTGAAAATAAATTATCAGGAAAAATAAAGTTGTTTTTGTTAATGGTAGTCTACATCTTAGCCTATTGTAAGGATCTGAAATTATTACCTACACCACCTTACTTATTATTCTAGTTGAAATTAAAAAATAATCAATTCTAGAGAATGTCTGATGATTTTTAGAAATGCAATTATATACTTTAACCATTAGATTTCTTATGTTCCATATATCACATAAATTCAAGGCATGAAAATATTTTGAAATAATTTAGTTTATGAGTTTTTATTTATCTTTACCTTTCAAATCTTTTCTTTAGGATTGTTATACCTATTTAAGGCAGATTTTGCTGCCAAATTTAGGTCTTCTGCAACAATCAGTTCATTATTATTATGTTTTAGCAGTTTAGTTTGTATATTGCTCCAGAATTGATAATCTATTATGGGCTAGATTACAAGTGGTGTGCTAAGTGACGAGCTAAGTGTAGCGCGCAAGTGGTAAGGGGTATTTTCCAGCTTTGCGTGCATATTACGAGTTGAAAGTAAACACGTTCACTTGAGCGCAATCAAATTTAACATGCGCTAGGTTAGTGTGATTTCTAAACTCTGTTTAATTTTTTTTTTTTTTAAATTGCATTAAAAAGTTATAAGGGCTCAAACATAGGAGGTCTCAAGATTTTAGGCATGCAAAGGACTTAGCATTAAAATACATACATAAACATGTCTAAATATGTATATATATATATATATCTATATATATATGTATTTATTTATGTGTTTTACTGTATATGTACTATACATGTTTAAGATTCTAATCTTCTTCACTTACAGGATAATGCACTTTTTTGTATATATATATATATATATATATATATATATATATATATATATATATATATATATATATACAGCCAAGAGCAAGAGGGGGTATATGCACTCTCACCAAATACCATCAGCTGCCAGGGTGCTCTGTAGGGAAATTCATCAGCAAAATCAAAGAAAGCACTCACTGGTCTTCAGATAACTTATCCAAATAAAATTTATTATAATATATATATAATCACAAGGTAAAAAAACTGTGCACTCCTGTAGGAAAAAAAGAGAGTCACAAAATGTAAAAGAAAACAGCGGAATCCAACAAGATCCAAATTTCAAATTCTTAATGTAGAGGAACGGCTGCTTCTTAGGAAGACAAAAAGGTACCAGATCCGAGTGTGAAGAGATGCGGAGAAATCTAAAAGAAGCGCACAGAAAAACTCTGAAGGAACTCCTAATTCTAATATTGCTGCCACTTACCCATGCCATCTGCATCTCCATGAAGGAATAACAGCTCTTCTACCCCGGATCGTCATTTTAAAGAACAAGCCGTCGGGCACTGTGGCGGGAATACTACCGCCACACTGTATGTACATCTAACAAAGTTTGGCATATGTTAGCGACTAGCTCCTGTCTCCTTACAATGGAGTTATCTATCGCCAAAGAAGGCTCCGCTGGCTCCTACATCTTAGCGAAACTGCAGACTATGTTCTTGCCTAAGCTAGAGAGACTCTTAATATTCCTGCACTGACTTATATGCAATGCTGTCAACAAAGAAACAATCTGGTCAACAGGGAAGACCAGTTAAAGAGCCCACTACAAGAACCGCCACACTCACGTCTCTCAATGACAGTCTCATGGCACCCAAGTTATCGGTGAGCGGAACAGTTTCGCTTGACTTACACCTAGTGGGGTCCGCTATGGAGCTGAAAATCAAACCAGAAGAGAGCCTGCCAACACCTCTGTGGGCCCACCCACTAATGGTCTCAGCTCCAGAACTAGATATCCATGCGATCTGGTCGGAATGCACCATAGAGCCAACTGTTTATCCAAAGAACAGCTTACCATTATCCCACATGGCTCGTCCAGCTACTGCCTCAGCTTCAGTCATGGATCTTAGCCCAGGCTCTGGAAAAGAAGCTGCCCACAACCTTGCTTACCCCGCTGCTACTGCAGTTATGTCCTCGTCGTTCCGTGTACCTTCATCACTGCACCTGAGGATCGGCATGATCACTACAAATACGGACCTAAGATCATGCTCGCTACACATTTAAACATCAACCCAGGAGATAATGAACCTGACATGGTGGATGAGAGTCCTGCAGGATGTTGGAGACAGTGCAAGAACCATTTAGCAACGGGGGTTGGCTGACCTCTACTCTTTTTGTTTTACTCATACGACAGGGATCTCTGGACACAATGAGACTGGCTTATGGTTTTGGGTTACAGCCCTGTTGGCTATTGGTTTTATTTTGGTGTAATGTCTTTTTTTTTTACCACATATATAGAGGACTAGTACTGAAGAAGCCGCTTGACATCACCCAGAACAGTAATGGCGGACATTGCTAGTTGTGATATTAGGTTTGATTGTATTTGCTGATTATGCATTGTGCCATCTTAACATTGTTTGGCAGGGTTCTGTGTATGTCTTATTACTTCTGCATTGCATATAAGTATTTTAGCCTAGATCAATGCTCCACACTTTCAGCTTGCTACGCATAACCTCTTAAGAATCAACACATAGCTGACTTTCTATGCATGTTGAGAGTACAGGAATCCTCTCCCTTTTTAATATCGTGTTTAATTTATTTAGCTTTTGTAATTAACATTTCTTCCGAACGGTGGGAACATGTGATAAAATGCTGAATAGTCAAGGCTCTATGCTGTTCTGAACTATCGGTATAACCTAAAGCAAGGCTCAGAATACAAAATAGGCCTATAAGCTCTAAAAGGGTATGAAATCATTTTTAGTTTCTTGAGGGGCACATTTATCCCGCCCTACAATCTCCCATTCCATACTCATCACGTATTCTACTGGATAATGGTGTATTGTTCATATCCTTCTCTAGAATTCTCATATAGGGCTAAGCTCATCATCTGCATAAACTCTATCCTAAAAGGTTCTATACTTTTCACTTGGAACATCTACAGCTCATAATTACTATCTTAATTTATACCTTAGATTAGATTCAATATATGAGTGTGCACCATAAAATATGGGGAAATAAAGCCTGATGCACCTCAGTGAGTTAGATTCTATTTAAAACACTGACATTTTGAACCGAAATGAATATGCTGGCATACAGTTAGAGGCATTCTCTCACTTCCATACTCTAACTTCACATTGTTGCTATTCCACCTTTCAACATTTTCTCCCAGTGGTGGAGGCTTCTATCCTACGTGTGACATGCCCAGAGCCTAGCAGATAAACTGTTGTACATACTACAAATGGGCTCATCATATTGGGTTCAGGGAGTGCTCTAATAATAGCCGATATACCCTCTCTCAGACTATATTCACAATAGAAATAATACACCACTCTCAATTTGCTCTTTATGACATAGCCTACTTCATTGACCAAGTTAAGGCCAATTCCGTTACGAACATTATTATCCCACCTCATTCTTTCTCCTTTCTCTTTAAGGGTATAATCTATAGATTGCCGTGAGCCTACCTATTGCCTAGTTTTAATAATGTTGGTTTTATTTTGTTTTTGTTTATGATGTTTAGTTGTATTAGTTTATAAAATAACAAAACCCCCAAAATTAAGGTGCATATGCATATAACCTGGACGTCACTTAAATCCGTTGAAGATGCTTACAGTTCTTACTATAAATATGATTACCATAATCTAATATACCTGATAACGTATTTATCAATTTTGTAATCTCTCACCTCACCCTGCGTCGTGTATTATTGGACTTGCTTTACTAATGTACCTTGTGTTGGCAATAAATAAAATATAAAAAAACAAACAAACAAAAAAAAAAACAGTAATAAGCAATTTTCCCCTTACTCTCCTCTTCTCTTCTCCACCCCCTTCCCCTCTCCTCTTTCCCTTTCCCTTCCTTAGTGTCTGATTCCACACACAAGTCTAACCACATACAAATTTAAACTTCTAAAGATACAAAATCAAAAATGGGCATCTAAGAGATTACCTCAGAAGGAGTGAAAAAAAGAGGAAAAGAGAAAAAAAAAAGAAGGAGAAAAAAGCCCAGGGACGACACTCCTCCTCTGCCGCACCCTACTCCCCACCTAACTTCCTACTGACACTAATCTATACACTAGGGAAATGTCCAGCTAATACCTGTAATTGGGCATAAGCAGTATCCTTAAATGGTTTGATTAAAGTGACTTGCGCCTCAACTGGAAACGATAAAATAAAAATTTTCCAATGTTTAAAAAACAACGCTAATTGGGCGTCAGTAGCATTTTGAAGATTACATTGTTCAAGTGTATATTGTGAATTTAAGGCATCTTAAGCTCTTTCAGGCTAGGCGCTATTTTAGCTCTCCATGATCTCAATATTAAGTTACGACCAAGAAATATTATCAAATTAATTAATTTAGAGTTTCGCAAGGCTGGCTGTGGCTTTACTATTCTAACTATATACTATACTTTAACTATTCTAAACTATATTCTAGTTTAAGGATAACATTCATCCAATGCATTACTTTAGACCAAAATTGCCCAAACTTTGGGCAGGCCCAAAAACAATGTAAAAGGTCTGCCCTACGTGAACTACACCTGGTACATTCATTATTTGTTTTATACCAACTAGATATTCTTGCCGGTGTCAGATATGTCATAAAAGTTATCTTGATCTGCGACTCTCTCCATGTAGTCAAGACCCAATTTTTATTAGTTACCTTAAATGCATTCAATATGTTTTGATTATCTATCTCTGGAAAGAACTTAGTCCATTTTGCGACTATATATTCCAGTTGCTCTGCCGCAGGTCTTTGATTTAGAAGCATATAAAATGGAGCTATAGAATATAAGCCCTTTTGAAAAATATTAATCCTAGATTGCACCTTCTAAGTGACCATTCCATCCTGTATTTTTGCTTTAATTCAAATACAAAATGTCTTAACTGCAAATACGCATATAAATCTTTACTCGAGAGCCCATATTGCTTAGTTAATTCTATAAAAGTTAACGGGACTAAGTCCTTATCTTGCATTTGCATAACAAAAATCATCCCTTTAGAGAACCATAGCCTAAATACTTAATCTTTCAAACCAGGAGAAAAAGTTGGGTCCCACACACCAAGAAAAATCAGAGAAAGGTAGATGTTAGACAGCAGGAGTTCCTCAGTGATAGTGAGGGTGATGTTAGACCATCAGCATTTGTACCCCAGGCTGTTGAAACAAATCAGGAGCAGGTTTTTCGGCTAAGCCCAAGAATAATAGAAGGAGGCGGAAACATAGACCAAGGAGAAAGAGGGAAAGCCAGGGCACAACCGAAAAGAAATGCACGCAACAAATACAAAATATGACTGTCATTAATTTATCTGATGTTGTACTTACTGACCCACAGATTGAAGTGCTTAGCTTGGGTTTGAGGTTTGTACCCACCAATAAATTTGATTTGTTTGAAACCATTGTTGACATAAACAGATTAGTGAGGGATCTGACCCTCAAAAAGTTTTTCTGGGGGTCTACTAATCAGGAGGAAGAACAGGAAGGTGAAATTGATGTTAGCATACAGGATTCTGTTGAGACACTTCCCAACATCTCTGACATTATAGATTTTAGGGAAGGTATTGATTTTTTGAACTTACACGAGTTGGGTACTTTAAGCTCCCAGCCCGGTTTACTTGTTAAAAAGACCTATACAGGGTTTAGGCCCCAATCAATCTTTTATCCCACTAGAACCAGAGGACCCTTTATCGAAGCCTTTCATCGCAGGGTAGAGGAGGATTTAGTTAAGCTCTCAGAACAAAGTAAAAGGGCTATATATAATCTAAATCCAACCCAAAAGTTGGCATTGGAACAACTGGAGAAGCAGGATGATATAGTCATCAAGCAAGCTGATAAGGGGGGTTGTATAGTGGTGATGGGGAGAGAGAAATATATTGAAGAAGCCTTAAGGCAGTTGACGGACACCCAGGTTTATCAGGAGCTCAGCTTTAATCCCACTGAGCGATTTGGGATTGAGCTGAGACATCTATTGGATGATGGGCTGATGAAGGGTATCATTGACCAGGAGACTTTTGAATACTTAATGGTACAAAAACCAGTTATCCCTATTTTCCATCACCTCCCCAAGGTCCATAAGACCTTGGTTGGGGTGAAGGGCAGACCAATTGTCTCAGGTATAGGGTCACTCTTTGAGAAACTCTCAGGTTGGATTGAGTCCCTTCTACAGCCTATCGTACATCTCTTACCGTCTTATTTGAAAGACACTACACATCTCATCAAAGCGATTGCAAGTGTTAAATGGGAGGAGAGTTGTATGTGGTTAGCGGTGGACGTGATTGGCCTCTATTCGGCCATTCCTCATGATTATGGCATTGAAGCCGTTGGATATATGCTACGACATTTTAGCAATTATCATGAGGAATTGATCGAATTTGTGATTGAGGCCCTTACGTTCCTTTTGACTCACAACTACTTTAGGTTTGAACATACCTTCTATCTCCAAAGGCGTGGGACAGCGATGGGGGCCAAGTTTGCCCCATCATACGCCAACCTTTTTATGGAGATATGAACCCATTTAGAAATAGGATAAGATCATATATACGTTTTATAGATGATCTCCTGTTTATCTGGGTGGGTGAAACTGCAGAAGTGCAGGACTTTCTTGCCTATCTCAATTCTAATGGAGTGGGTTTGGAATTTACTGCAGAAACAGGGACACACAAAATACCTTACCTGGATGTAGAACTTAGGGGAAATGCCCAAAGTGGTGAAGTTTCTACTTCGCTTTATCGCAAACCGATTACATCTAACTCCTTACTCCACGCTAGGAGCAACCATCCCCGTTATACGGGGTTTGGGGTGGCCAAGGGACAGTTCATGAGAATAAGGCGGAACTGCTCCTTGGAAGAGGATTTTGTGAAAGAGAGTGAAAAACTTAAGAGTCTCCTATTAGAGAGAGGCTACTCACACAAAACCATTAACAGAGCCCACTTGGAAGTTACTAGAATGGACAGGAGTGAGATACTGAGGGGCAATACCAGAGTGACAAAGGGTTATGACTCAAGTAGACCGACTCTGGTCACCACCTATAGCCCACAGTTTAAAGAAATTACTAACATAGTTAGTAAGCATCTGCCTATTCTAACAGCAGAGGACAGCTTAAAAGAGTATGTGTCCAGGGGTTGTAACTTTGTACCTAAAAGAGCATGCACAATTGGTAACTTGGTGGCACCAAGTGTACTAAGGAAGAAAGATAGGGCCAACAATAGTTGGCTTAGTGTAAAAGGGCATGTCAAATGCCACTTCACAAAATGCATAGCTTGTCAATACAGCAGGGTTACATCCACCTTTCAGTCTGCTACAACCAATAGGGTTTTCAATTTGGCAAGTTGCACAAATTGTAGAACCCCGTTTGTGGTGTACTTGGTGGAATGGGCAGTACATAGGGTGTACTACTAGGGAGGTTCGCTCCAGAATCAGAGAGCATCTAAATGACATCTCCCATGATAAGGATAGCTTGGGCCTCTCACAACATTTTATTTCTGTGCATGGGGGCGATGTTACTTCGCTCTCATGGCAGGTAATAGAATGTGTTCGAAATCCTCCAAGAGGAGGTGATAGGGCGGCACGGTTGATGCTACGTGAAGCCTTTTGGATCTTCAAAATGAAGTCAAGAAGACCAAAGGGCTTCAACATAGAGGGGGATGTGATACATTTTTGGAGAAGGTAAACATTCTAGTGGTTTTAATAACCGCATGATATTCTCCATCCTATCTTGTCTAGCAGCTTTTAGTCACTAACATCATATATATACACCTATTCAGGCATTAAATTACAGTATGACTAATAGATTGTGAATATTGGGGGGACTAAGATTAGTTTGGTTAACTATATTGCTCAAATTAAACTGTCTAAATTGGTGGATAGTGGTGCAATAAACCTTTATTCACTAAGTCACAATGAAGCTTACAGCTTAGAAATATTAGTATATTGTAATAGGAATATATTTATAAGTTTGAACTTTATGGAACAAATTTAAACGGATTATATGTTGTTAGGGTAAAGCAATTGACATAACAGCAGATGGCTGAACTAGATAGGGTTAAATCTAATTAATCTGAGTAACCAATAGGGATAGGTGTTCAGGCATAAGAGGCAGGAAGTAGGGCTAGCCAGTCATGTTCATGATTAAGGAATTGACCGAAACATGTAGGACATACTGGTTCCTGAAAATGAGCTGTCTATCTCTTTGCTTTTAAACCCTGTTGCCTGTTATGATTACTTTGCACACATTTTTTGGATATTAAAAGCCTGAAATTCTTTTAAGGATCGCAGTGTATCTCTTTTTGTTCTTTGCTCCCTAAGATAGGTAGATATTTGAAAACATAAGGGGAACAACCCGTAAGCCAGCAAAAATTTTGCCACGCTGTAATAATGTTTCTAAATGTTATAAGTGAGAACAGAGTCGAAGGGAGGGCTGTAATTGGACAGTGTAAGATAGCGTCTAACCGAAAAGGTGCTACTAGGGAGGCTTCCCATGCCACTTTAGAAACTTGTCCTTGTTCTGTGAGCCAGTCAACCGCAACTTTTACACGAGCCGCTAAACTATAAGACTGTATATTGGGGAGGTTAAGACCTGCCGCTTCTTTATTATTCATAAGATGCAACACTGAAATATGGGCTCTTGCTCCTTTCCAAAGCAACTTAGAACACGCCTTGTTATATTTATTTATATCCGAGTTATTTATAGGGATTGGAATATTCTGTATAAGATAGAATAGTTTGGGGAATAAAATAGTTTTTATAAGCATAACCCTAGCTGTTAGGGAAATGGGAAGATTTTTCCAGTCTTCCATTTTTTTCCCACATTCTAGGAAGCAATTGTTGAAATTTAGTTGATACCATTCCTCCGGATTCACACTTAACTGAATGTCAAGATAAGTTATCTGTACTGTTTCGCTAAATGGATGCTTAATATTTTGGTCTTTTTTATTTAGCGATAGAAGTTTAGACTTAGATAGACTAATTTTGTAACCGGAAACTGAACTAAAGGTTTCGATCATATCTAGTAATAGGGAGAGGCTTTTCTTAATATTACTCAAACATAAAAGTATATCATCTGCATACATTAATAATACCAGTTTATGCTCTCCTATATGAATCCCATCCAGTTGTTGGCAAAGCAGAATTGCCAATGGTTCCAAAGATATGTTGAATAACAATGGAGATAATAGGCAGCCTTGGCGTGCGCCCCTTTGTAGCACCAGATGCTGTGAGATCTCGCCGTTAACAAGTAATGATGAGATTGGGGCAGAATATATTAAACGAATAAACTCATATAGGTGTCCGCTCAGGCCAAATTGCTCTAACGAGAAGAATAAATGCTTCCACAAGATACGGTCAAATGCCTTCTCTGCATCCACTGTTAATAAGGCTAGCTCGAACATATCTCTGTGTCTTGATGTTCTAAATTTGTTCCAAAAAAAAATCTAATAATGTCATGACCTTTCGAATATTTTTTTTTTTTTAATAAATTTTTTTTATTGAGGTGTTTGCATTAAACATAAATAATACACAATATACCTTTTTGTCAACAGAATAGGATACAAACATTAGTAACCAAAAACATTTCGGCGTCTATATAATACATTGACTAAAGGCTAACGAGACCTCATTTTTTAATAATATAACATGTATGACTGACCAGTTAGAAACATGGTTTTAGGCCCCAAGGGCCAGGAGTATAGAAAATAAAACTTATCTGATGGTCAGAAGTCTAGCTCCTTAGGAGCTTCAAAAAGAGCGTGAACAAGGGGGAAGGGGATATTCAGCGGGTAAGCACCGCTATAGATAGAAGGGAAATGGTGGAGGGCGGAGCCATATATATATGCTAGTATTTTAGGACACTTGGGGGGGGTTCAGACTTACCAATGAGGGAAGTTGGATGGGCCATGAAATAGGGTTAACTATCCATTTATTGTTAGTTATGCGTATGTATAGTAGGGGAAAATATATAGGTTAAATATTCTATAAGTAGACATATAATACATGTCTTATTAATTCCTGAACTTGGATGAGACAGAAGGTTCTAGTAATATGGGAGTTTTATAATTATAGGGGGATAAAGTGGGTAGTAGGCAATAGGGTTATGTTAACTTGTGTTAGGATTGGGTATCAATAGTATGCAAAAACTGAGCTCCTAATTAGTCTAGCAAGGAAAGGAGAGTCCACTGTGTGTATGATAACCTGAGTAGGAATGTAGTAGTGTTCAGACCATGAATATAGAGATACCATTAGATATTGAGCTATATTTTAATATGTCATAGGTTATATACTTTATATAAAATATGTGAGGGTGGAATTAGTTATTCCTAAACTAAGTTCAGTAGTACCAGTAACTCTTTAACTAGGTATGGCTTGCCAGGATATATATAGACATATCTAGAGAAGGTAGAATTATAAGTCTTGAGGGTTAGCTATGAAAGTAGACATTGCTAACTTACAATCCATATCCCAAAAGAGGACATCAGGTTCTCTCCCAAAAGGGGGTGTCGTGGTGAAAGGAATCTAGTGTATTATCTATCCCCTGCTATGTAATGGAGTCAGATTATAAATAAATGAAAAATCCTTGGCGAATATAATATAGCCCCTAGGGTTACCGGAAGCAAGGATTAGTGTTTTTCTACATATAGTGTGATTGCGTTTTAAAGTGAACATTAAACAGACGTCTGTGCATAAGAGTTATCAGGTAACAAAAAGCCTAAAACAATAGCTGTGCACTTATTTATAATAATATATCTCATTGGGAGTATTTTAGTCCATATATCATTGCGACAGACATAGAACCTGAATATAGTCTAACTTGTCCCTGGGAAGGAAAACACAAAACTGCAAGGTTCTTTTATCCTATAGGTGGGTCTAAAATGAAACCGACCTCATTATAGGCAAAACATCTAGAACTCTATATATAAACAACAATTCTAGTGACCCTACCTTCAGCCATAGACTTTTAGATCAGGCCTCATTATTAGTAGTAAAGGCCTGAAAGTAGGTGCATAACCAGAGGAGGTAATGTAACGGACAAATATATTAGTATAGCGCAATATACATCTACCATGATAGGTAAACACCCAAGGGGGAGCAATGCAAAACACATACATACTAGAACAGCGAATTATTCATGTGCCATTATAATTGAGTAGCTGTAGGAGGTAACATTCAGACAAATTAGTGCAGAGCTATGTGCATGTGGCACCTTTGACAAATATCTAGAGGAGGGAGTATGTAACACATATATATTCACGTAATGCATCATATCTGCGCCATGAGCGCCAAATGTCTCAAAGAAGTAATATAGAGCAAACAAACTAATAGTCTTGCATGTGTGTTCACTTATATATAATGAACAGAAGGGCTCCCAAGTTAATAGTGTGTAGTGTAAATGTCCTCTCATCATCATTTTTCTAAAAGATAATCTAATATAAGCACCCTGTAAGGCCATTAAGTAAGTATATGACTTATTGGGCTGCGTACTGAATTATATTTGAATTACTACCGGTGTAGGACTATAGGGGATAAAACATGCTTATATGTTAGGGGAGTTTAGGTAGGGTCTCAAAAATCTAAGCATACAGCCTGGTGTTAAACTAGTTAGGACTCCTTTAGTATACAGGAATGTGACATGGGCCTGGACATGCGCACACCTTAACAATGCGGATCCTAGCATGAACTGCTAAAGCTACTATAAAATATGCACTGGTTATAGTTATAAAAATCTATGAAAAGAAATAAGGAGTGGTTGCAATACAAAATTAATAACAAAAAAGATTGACAGGGAGGTAGAGGTTAGTGAATACTTTTTCAGGAGATCTAACTATTAGAGGAGTTAAATTTGGAATAACCTTTAACACAGAACCTAAATAGTTAGTTATATGGGAGACCTATATAACATAGATAGCTACTTGCTACATGAATAGTGATAAAGTATATGGAAGGAGCATGTAAAAGTACTCTAGTCCCTTGTACATAGGAGGTGGGGCTAAAGCATTAGCGTTATAACACAGAGAACTAATAGCAAGATAAGTGGCTAGATTTCTGCAACCAAGTTTAACAATGTGTAAAACAACAATTGGCTTTTAAGTTGTCTCATGAGTCTATCTACTTCTGTTAAATAGGGGTTACAAATTGAATGAATTGAGCAGGAGTTAAGCCATAGGGAAGAGTTCTATACATTTTAACCCAGGTCCGGTATCATGAGGGCTGAGTGGGAACCATAGAGATCACTAGTAACCATAAGAGAAAGGTGCAAATATAGTTCCCCCGAGGCTGCAGATCAGTTAATAGTCCGTGCATACAAATGTTTGTTCATCATACCTAGGGGTCTTCCTCAGCATATGTACGAGGAATCTAGATATATGCAGACATTTCCTATACATTTATATGTACTGTCACCAGTAATAAGAGCGCTCCAAAGTCCCTGTTAGCCAGAGAGGAGGCCCCTGTGGAAGTAAATGTGTCTTCTCTAGCCGACTCCAGTTTTGTCAGCGGTCCGGCGACCTCGGCTAGTTTCTGGATGGGCTCTGCTAGCGGAGTGAGGTATCTGCAAGAGGAAGTGATGGCGGGCATTTCGTTCGTGACCGGGAGGATCTTTTGCACCATGTGCGCTCAGCGAGGGTAATAGCGTATCTGAAAGGGTATCAGGCAGACACAAAAGCTGCACATAGAGTGCAACGAAGCTAGGAGAAGCTAAAGTGAGGTTGCATGGTCTCCTTGCAGGTAGGTTTGAGCGCCTGAGATGAGTGTTAGATCTCAATGCGTCTAAGTGCTGTTGCTGCTGGGGATCATGGCGCCGGGGAGTCAGATTAATCAAGTCCCATCTGCGAGCGGCTTTCCTCACAGGTACAGATTTCCATGTTACCTTGCTTTTGAGACCGGGCTTTTTATATGGAGTCTCACTCGTGGCACCCTTCCACCAAGGTCTCCCACTCCCAGTGTGCCGCCACACTGAAACTTTTGCCGGTGCTCCAGCTCCAATAGAGTTCAGAGCGGTGAATGCTTTAGGCGGCCGGTGTAAGTGCTCCGTTAATTGCACATAATGATCTGCTGCATTACTTGGTGTCTTGAGAGTGTTAAAGCTCAGGGGCTTTTGCAGGCTTAGACAAGGAGACATAACGGGCATTGGGCGCTGTATAGCCTTGATCTGGGGAGATCCTGCAGATCCTGATACTTCAGTTGCTATGCGGAGCGTGTCAGCTGTGCTTGATTGCATCGGGTTACCATTTATAGGACCAAATAAGATGCAGGTCGTGTTCCATCCAGGCTGCTTTTCTTGTAGTCGTTCAGGGCAGGGTTGTATAAGCGTTTAATCTTCTGTCTGATCCGTTATGTGTAAGTCATAGTTAGATAGGTGAGAGACGCCATTTTGGCTGCGCAGCTCTGTAATAATGGATCGCAAGCTACTGAAATTACTATCAGCTTTATCCAGCAAGCTTGCCAGTAGAGAAGAAAGGTGCGTAGGGAATTCTTCCATCATAAAAGCAAAATGTGGTAAAGATATAAGTTCCTAGGATTCCACAAATTAAAGTTTTATCTATCAAACTTCAGGAGCTCTGCTATAGAGCGTCTTTCCCCTTTGGCAGTTGGCTCCGCCCCCCCCCTTTCGAATATTTTTAGTTGGGTTCCTCCTGGTCATAAAGCCTGCCTGATTTTCGTGAATTATTAAACCTAAGTGCGGCTTTAATCTTTTTGCTAAAATAGATGTTAAGAGCTTATAGTCCGTGTTTAGTACTGAGATAGGCCTATACGATTCTTGGAGCTCTAAATCTTTATTCTTTTTAGGAATTAAAGATATTGTTGCAGCTGCAAAATATGGTGAACATTTATTATTCTTAATGAAATAAAAATTAAATTTTTTTCGAGAGATGGGATAATAAATGGTTGAAGAATCCTATAAAATTCAATAGGAAGGCAATCTTGGCCTGCTGCCTTATTTGTTTTGGCTGTCTTAATTGCTGCAAGAATCTCATCTGCTGTGATAGGGTCATTTATCCCTGCCAAAATCTCCGTAGAAATTTTAGGGGTATTAATTTTATCCCAAAAGCATTTCTTTTTATCTACTAGACTTGAGGTGAGTGGACACTCACCTCAACAAGAATACACATATAGCACTCCTGAGTTCTGTCACATAAATAATATCAAACGATATAAATAATCACAGTAAACTGCTGTCCAATAGTGTAACTATTGTTTGCAAATGAGTCGAGATAGAAGTGAAAAAATGCACATTAAAATGTAACTTTTATTCATACTATGTTAAAATGTACATAAATATATACATAACACACAATTTAAAACTACGGATAGGGGGGATATGGACCTGTGTGTCATATCCATATCCCCCCTATCCGTAGTTTTAAATTGTGTGTTATGTATATATTTATGTACATTTTAACATAGTATGAATAAAAGTTAAATTTTAGGGGGTGTGTGCTAACAGCGGCTCTGTGAAGTCGCATTTTTCCAGAGCTCCAGGAGAGGAGATTATAATCCGCTGGTTATTTCTCCATAGCCACAGCTCCCAAAGCTACAACAATTGATTTTGTGTCCCAAGGCACAACTTTACTCACTACAGCTTTATTAATGACCCTAGGGCAGGAAAAGGACAATTGAGGCCTGTAACAGCGGTGACCGTACAGGCAGCGTCCCCCCCTGGCTCGCCAGGGTATCTAACCAGAACTCAATACTCCTAAAAACAACGGTAGCACAGTTAATCACCCACAAGCTTTATTGTTGTAACAAGCAATAGAATATAATAGAGAATGCAGACAGAGGATAATGGCGACTTTAACTATCGACACGTGGGCTGAAAATCTCTGCATCATGCAAGATCCGATCCTCCTCCGGCTGGAGGCTATATTTCAACCATTAATTGATAAGGCACCTTCGGAGCTGCAACTACAACTTCTAATGGGCAAAATACCGCTTACACCGTTGAGTGCTCCAATAGCTTCAGAACCCAAGATTTCAAGTAAAGGCCTTCTTTTAGGGCCTAAAGGGGATGTGTCATGTAATCAGCCGTACAACAGTCAACTCTGTTCGGATCGCACAGAATGACACCTATCTGCTAGCGTAGAATAGCAATCGGCCATATCTACATGCGACATATCACCCATCAAAGATGGACTTACCGACACAGTGTACCACTGCTCCTTGCCACATGTCTGCTATGTACCCACATGGAACTAAGTTGAAAAGCCTGGCTACCAGCGCTATTTGTCCTTGCAACACACAGCAATCTTTTCTCAAGCCTCTGCAGCCCTGGGATCCTAACGGGACAGCAAGACCACCTGCACAACAAATTCAAAGGCCAGGGCCAGAGCGGCTGCCTCGGGGCCTTGGGTGGGGGCCTTGGGGGGCCGTGGACTTGGGGACATTAAAGCCTCCTTCTTTTGGCGGTCCTGCGGACTTTGTTTTAGATCCTAAACCACCGGATTACGATCCCAGCAGGTTTCAAATTTTAATAACACCCGGAGGCTGAATAAATCCGACTCTATACATGAGTCTGATAGCTATAGATTGGCTGTTACAGGCATTAGTTTAATGTTACAGAGTCCTGTTTTATGTCTTAAACCTTATAATGACTGATATTCAAAAGCGATATGACAGCATATTTAATCTCTGTTAGGGGTAATATGAACCTGACGGCAGCCATCTTGTTCCCCGCAGCCATCTTGTGACGATTAGCATCCATTTTGTAATGATTAGACTTTTATTATAGTGGTTTATTATGTAGTAAGAAATATGCTGATGTTAGGGAGACTTGCATAGATATAATAGCCCTGAGAATGACCCTGACGATGTGCTTGGATGCAGTGTTATCTCTACAAGATGTCAAACGGCTGTGATTTGTGCTGGGCTAGGAGGCCCAGTTACTGTTTATTTGTAGTTAGGTATTTCTGTAGAAATGACTCCCTAACACTCCTTTTATTCCAATTATATTTTCTATGAGTTTCTTTGTTCTTATAGAAATACCATGTGAAATGATGTAATTATGAATATGTCACTTGTTAAACCTATATGCTGTAACTCTTGTCTGCAAGGATATCTGACAAATGTGATGTACAACTTACAGGATGCCAGATGTTTTCCATATCTTAGAAATGAGCTAATGACTACAGATTTCAATGTATTCTGAAATGTATATAAACTCGCTATCCTGACCAATAAAGTTAGAGTTGTTCTGCAAACATATCCTTGTGTGTTTTCTGAACGGCCCTCCAAGCGCTTGTAACACTTTACAGTGCAGATACCAGAGTCCTGAAGCAGAGGAGAACAAGAGGGTCATGGTCCTAGAGGAGTCCTCTAACAAATGGTGTCCAGAAGTGATAGCTTGTCAAGGGGTAAGTAAAACACTTGTTTTGCACTGTTTTTTGCTTACCCATTGTCAAACTAGAACCCTATAGGACCAGACACTCAGGTTATCTATAACTAAAAAAAAATATATATATATAGTGGGGAATGTGTATGTATGTTATGCATATCTGTGTATGTTGTGTATATATGTATATTTAAGGTGTTTTTAAGGTGTTTTTTTAATGGAAATTTTTGGTAAAAGTTGTTTTTGGTTATAAAGTAGTATCTGAGGTTAGAGGCCTCCAAGTGATACATGGTTTATTGATTACATGGTATCTGAGGTTAGAGTCCTCTGAATGATACATGTTAATTGTTTTTTTTTATTAGATATGGTATCTGAGGTTAGAGTCCTCTGAATGATACATATTTATTGGTTCTTTGATATTAAATAGTGTCGGAGGTTAGAGGCCTCCAGTGACATATGATGAGGTTAGAGGCCTCCAGTGACATATGATGAGGTTAGAGTCCTCTAGAGACATATGTTTTTTATTGGTTAAAATATAGTATTTTAAGGTTAAAACGGAGTTCGAGTCTCTGTTGGAATATAAGGATTTAATGTGGTATTTGAAGTATATAGTGTTGTATGCGGTATATATGTTGTAATATAAAAGGGGTATAATTCATAAAATGTATTGCATATTATCCATAAACTCTGGTATCGGCCTGGAAATTGTTTTGCTATCTTTGTCTATGCGCAATCTGTTTCTTTCATGCTTGCTATAAACTGAACTTGCTGTATTGCATTTGTTTTTCTGCTTGCACACTTCAAATTGCTGTATTGCATTTGCATTTTCTAATTGCTTTTAAAGTTTGCTTTTTTTATTGCTATATAATTACTGTGCTGTTTTGTGCTTAAAATATATATTAAGTGACTGTGCATTTTATTACTGCTGCTCTTTTTGTGTTGTTAAAGAAAAAGTTTATTTCAGGCAGAAAGGCACCCACTCTAGAGAGGGAGGGGGGATCATAAAAAAAATCTGTCAGTGAGCAGCTGTGTAGAGTCAGTGAAGAGAAATTAAAAAAAAAAAAAAAAAAAAAAGTTACTGAACTATCTTTGGATCCATTCTTTGCTTTGCATGCTGGTAACAGCCCCAGAACTGGACTCTGGGTAATCCATGACTGTTTCCTCTGATGTGTGTCTTCAGGACATAAAGACTATCCTTCTCTGGACTGTGCCTTATCGCTCGATATGGAGGTCCTGTTATGCTGTTACAGGGTCAACCAATTAAATTAGGGGAGTATTGTTTTAACTCGATTACTTATATTGCTTGTTTTGTATTCTCTTGTATTTTATTGATCATATTGGGTATAAGACATCATATGCTTCATTGGTATTAGTGCACATTGTAGTTTATGTGCTTAACATAGTAATTTTTAGATAAATGTAACTGTGAACTGTGCAGTATTGTACCCTATTGAATGGCCCACTTAGTATAAAAATATGTTTCAGGAAAATGCTGCAATATATCATAATATCTTAGACCCTTCACCCTTTAGAACATAAGGAGGACACGTCTAAGCTAGAAGTTTATAGTAAATATACAGAGAAATGTTTGTTTCAGGGAATAGCCTAATTA
The DNA here is from genome assembly GCF_027579735.1 of Bombina bombina. Lineage (NCBI taxonomy): Eukaryota > Metazoa > Chordata > Amphibia > Anura > Bombinatoridae > Bombina > Bombina bombina. The sequence continues at coordinate 101,182,167 of NC_069500.1, forward strand.
TAGTTTATGAAAGCAAATGTATTTTTCCCTTTTATTAATTAGTATGGTATCTGCAAAGTGAATTTGGTCATTCCTGATGTTTGTCAAAGAGAGTAATTCTTACCATAAAGATGTGTTTACCTTTAAAAGAACTTGTAGTTTTAAATGATGTTCTGTTTGTATGCTTTCCTCATACAGGAGTGTGAGAGAATTTAGGTTGGAGAATTATAAACATTATAGATAGCAGCCATCCAGAATAAAACAACACGAGATTCTTTTATTTTTAGAAGTTCAAAGTGACAGTGTAAAGAAATTCATTTATTTTTATTGACTGTTTTCTTTTTTTTCATTTTTGCTACAGGGCAGGCCTTAGCATAAGTTTTAGCATAACCATTCAGGCCCTTGATGAAGTCTAACAGGTTTTCACTTGCGTAGTATTCATGAAGTATCATTTAAAAGTGTATAGAGAAGTTGTAAATTATTCTCTGAGAAATGTCAATGTATTTAGTTTGTATTATATATCAACAATGTTTTGTTTGATTTTAAATGACATAGGATGAAAGTGACGTTTTATTTGGACATAATTGTGATTGTATTGCGGTGTGTACTCATCCTGTACTGTTTCTGTTTGCTTCCTAGACTCCCTGTGACTCGAGTGTTTGCTTGCCATGGGTATCCACTGGTTGCCTTGTCTACCCCATGAACAAACCATCAGATTTCCAGTATCTCCCTGCGGAAGAACCGTGGATAAGCACCCCTACTGCAAATGAACTGTTGGAGAACTGTATTATAGCAAAGTGTCAAGGTGCAGCGCTCTCAAATGGACAAAGACTGTTCTTAAAGTGATCAGAGGCCACCTAGAGACAGTTGTGCTGTTGCTATGTCATGCTTTAAAAGGAACTGTTGGACATATTGGGGGGGTGCTAGCAATGCAGGTGGAGAGATAGAAGATGCAGCGTTGTTTGGGGGTAGATGGGGGGCTGGTTGGGTCTCTGTGCCGGTGGACCGGTAGTTTTGGGAAGGCTGGAAGATAGATGGAAGGTATTGGAGGGACTGTACCGATATGCAGTGACAATTAGCCTATAAAAGTATATCACGACATGCGAATATTTTTCTCTTTAGTATTCTCACAGAGTTCTGTTACCATAATATAAGGCTTTACTACTTTTCTATGCCAGTCTATTTTTATGTTATTCTGTTAGAATAAAAGGATGGTATGTTAGGGGTAATATGAACCTGACGGCAGCCATCTTGTTCCCCGCAGCCATCTTGTGATGATTAGCATCCATTTTGTAATGATTAGACTTTTATTATAGTGGTTTATTATGTAGTAAGAAATATGCTGATGTTAGGGAGACTTGCATAGATATAATAGCCCTGAGAATGACCCTGACGATGTGCTTGGATGCAGTGTTATCTCTACAAGATGTCAAACGGCTGTGATTTGTGCTGGGCTAGGAGGCCCAGTTACTGTTTATCTGTAGTTAGGTATTTCTGTAGAAATGACTCCCTAACACTCCTTTTATTCCAATTATATTTTCTATGAGTTTCTTTGTTCTTATAGAAATACCATGTGAAATGATGTAATTATGAATATGTCACTTGTTAAACCTATATGCTGTAACTCTTGTCTGCAAGGATATCTGACAAATGTGATGTACAACTTACAGGATGCCAGATGTTTTCCATATCTTAGAAATGAGCTAATGACTACAGATTTCAATGTATTCTGAAATGTATATAAACTCGCTATCCTGACCAATAAAGTTAGAGTTGTTCTGCAAACATATCCTTGTGTGTTTTCTGAACGGCCCTCCAAGCGCTTGTAACACTTTACAGTGCAGATACCAGAGTCCTGAAGCAGAGGAGAACAAGAGGGTCGTGGTCCTAGAGGAGTCCTCTAACAATCTCTTTGATTTTTGTCTGTGTTTTATATTGTTTTGTTTTTTAGCAAGCCGCAGTTTATTAGTAATTAGCTAGACTTTTAATTGGTTCACACTTTCATAATTAGCTACGTTTATCCCTCTTCAGGTTTAAATGACAAGGGGAGTAAGTTATTATATGATGAGGATATCTGAATGTATTTATTAAAGGGGGAAAGAAAGATGGAGAGGTACAATAGATAATGTTTTTGCTTTTATAGGTGTAATCTGAGTATGCGGTAATAAGCTAACCTGAGCCTCTCCTCTGGGGCTAGCGGCCGAAGCCGTAGGGGAGACAAAACAAAAACTGTAATTTAGATGCCTTCTAATGCTTATGAAAAGGATATATGTACACCTAATTTTTATAAAATCTGTTGATGTACTCTTATTGATTTAGCGCCACTGCCCAGGAACACCGAATTAGCATAATGTTAAGCAGGTAGTATAATAATAGATTTTCCCCTAAGGGCACTGAAATGTACTTGAAATGATCTAATTTCCCCCTAAATTCAATTCACTTTGATGTGGCTAGATAGGCTGCTAGATCTTCTTAATGAAGTGCACCGCAATAAAGCTTTCATGTGAGACTAGTTCTGGTTGATGTGTCCTATAACGTTAAAGATAACAACAATCTATTACAATCCTGTTCTGGGACACACCTTTTTTTTTTGTGTTTTGATAAGTTATCCCCTGAATATTGTTAACCTGCAAAAATAAAAGGTCCAAGAGTGACCCACATAATAGTTAAGGGTATAAAACGAGGAAAGATTTTTTTTTTTTTAAGTTTAGGTACACTTTAATATGCTAAAGATGATATTAACACTTTAAGCCTTGTTTGTTAAATATGATGGATATGATCAGTACTTGAGGCCTTGCATGTACCTCATACAATTTTATCTGTATGTATATTTTATTTTCCTCAATAAAAATTTATATATAAAAAAAAAAAAAAGTTAAATTTTAATGTGCATTTTTTCACTTCTATCTCGACGCATTTGCAAACAATAGTTACACTATTGGACAGCAGTTTACTGTGATTATTTATATCGTTTGATATTATTTATGTGACAGAACTCAGGAGTGCTATATGTGTATTCTTGTTGAGATGAGAGTCCACTCCCCTCAAGTCTAGTAAATGTATTCTCTATAATACACAGCACCAACCCCAGAGTTCAGGTTATTATACCTGAGTATCCTTTGATAGGGCAGCAGTTCTCACCTATTTCTTAGTAGTGCCATTGGACCCCCTCTTTTTGTTTTCATTCATTTCTTTTTATCTATTGAATGTTCCTCTGCACTGTATAATTCACTGAAATACTCGTAGAAGATTTTTTTATATAAAGATTTTTTATTGAAGTTTCAAAAAGCACAAAGTTTCAAAAATACAACATTTGCCCATTCATAAGCTTAACATTAGAGTACAACACACAATATTGTGACACCCATTTTATCTGTGTGGCTAGTAGAGGAGAAACTGTTCTACATAGCAAGGTAAGTCATAAATTTTTAGGGCTCACAGAAATAAACATAACAATAATAATACAGAAAGGCCAGCCTTAACATGTAGAAACCTATGTTGTGTCTAGAGAGGTGTCAGGTATATGCTTGGGCGAACTGAAATGAAACTTCATTTTATATTTTAATAATTGTAATCTGGTCCACACATCTCTAGAATTAATAAAATGAGAATTTCTACGATGATGTTGGGAGTTAGCTTTTAGAATGACCATAAGTAGGTCGTAGAGAACTGGAAGGAAGAGGGATTACAGTGGACAAGAGCCACTTGAGTTGTGTGGGGGGGGGGAGGAGAAAGCAGGGGGAGCAGAGCCTACTTTGGTAAGGCTGCAGTATGGACTTGTCTATAGATCTATGTATGCCATATATGTACAGAGTAATGACTTAGGCCTAGATTTGGAGTTTGGCGTTAGCCGTGAAAACCAGCGTTAGAGGCTCCTAACGCTGGTTTTAGGCTAACTCTGGTATTTGGAGTCACTCAAAAAAGGGTCTAACGCTCACTTTTCAGCCGCGACTTTTCCATACCGCAGATCCCCTTACGTAAATTGCGTATCCTATCTTTTCAATGGGATCTTTCTAACTCCGGTATTTAGAGTCGTGTCTGAAGTGAGCGTTAGAACTCTAACGACAAAACTCCAGCCGCAGGAAAAAAGTCAGTGGTTAAGAGCTTTCTGGGCTAACGCCGGTTCATAAAGCTCTTAACTACTGTACTCTAAAGTACACTAACACCCATAAACTACCTATGTACCCCTAAACCGAGGTCCCCCCACATCGCCGACACTCGATTAAATTTTTTTAACCCCTAATCTGCCGACCGCCAACTACGTTATCCTTATGTACCCCTAATCTGCTGCCCCTAACACCGCCGACCCCTATATTATATTTAGTAACCCCTAACCTGCCCCCCACAACGTCGCCGCCAGCTACCTACACTAATTAACCCCTAATCTGCCGACCGCAAAGCGCCGCCACCTACGTTATCCTTATGTACCCCTAATCTGCTGCCCCTAACACCGCCGACCCCTATATTATATTTATTAACCCCTAATCTGCCCCCCACAATGTCGCCTCCACCTACCTACACTTATTAACCCCTAATCTGCCGACCGGACCGCACCGCTATTATAATAAAGTTATTAACCCCTAATCCGCCTCACTAACCCTATAATAAATAGTATTAACCCCAAATCTGCCCTCCCTAACATCGCCGACACCTAACTTCAATTATTAACCCCTAATCTGCCGACCGGAGCTCACCGCTATTTTAATAAATGTATTAACCCCTAAAGCTAAGTCTAACCCTAACACTAACACCCCCCTAAGTTAAATATAATTTACATCTAACGAAATTAATTAACTCTTATTAAATAAATTATTCCTATTTAAAGCTAAATACTTACCTGTAAAATAAATCCTAATATAGCTACAATATAAATTATAATTACATTGTAGCTATTTTAGGATTAATATTTATTTTACAGGCAACTTTGTAATTATTTTAACCAGGTACAATAGCTATTAAATAGTTAAGAACTATTTAATAGTTACCTAGTTAAAATAATTACAAAATTACCTGTCAAATAAATCCTAACCTAAGTTACAATTAAACCTAACACTATACTATCATTAAATTAATTAAATAAAATACCTACAATTACCTACAATTAAACCTAACACTACACTATCAATAAATTAATTAAATACAATACCTACAATTACCTACAATTAAACCTAACACTACACTATCAATACATTAATTAAATACAAAACCTACAAATAACTACAATGAAATAAACTAACTAAAGTACAAAAAATAAAAAAGAACTAAGTTACAAAAACTAAAAAAATATCTACAAACATAAGAAAAATATTACAACAATTTTAAACTAATTACACCTACTCTAAGCCCCCTAATAAAACCACAAAGCCCCCCAAAATAAAAAATGCCCTACCCTATTCTAAATTACTAAAGTTAAAAGCTCTCTTACCTTACCAGCCCTGAACAGGGCCCTTTGCGGGGCATGCCCAAGAAGTTCAGCTCTTTTGCCTGAAAAAAAAAAACATACAATACCCCCCCCCAACATTACAACCCACATACCCCTAATCTAACCCAAACCCCCCTTAAATAAACCTAACACTAAGCCCCTGAAGATCTTCCTACCTTGTCTTCACCATACCAGGTTCACCGATCGGTCCTGAAGAGCTCCTCCGATGTCCTGATCCAAGCCCAAGCGGGGGGCTTAAGATGTCCATGATCCGGTAGAAGTCTTCATCCAAGCGGGGCAGAAGAGGTCTTCCATCCGATTGAAGTCTTCATCCAGGCGGCATCTTCTATCGACATCCATCTGGAACGGAGCGGCAGCATCCTGAAGACCTCCGACGCGGAACATCCATCCTGGCCGACGACTGAACGACGAATGACGGTTACTTTAAATGACGTCATCCAAGATGGCGTCCCTCGAATTCCGATTGGCTGATAGGATTCTATCAGCCAATCGGAATTAAGGTAGGAATATTCTGATTGGCTGATGGAATCAGCCAATCAGATTTAGCTCGCATTCTATTGGCTGATCGGAACAGCCAATAGAATGCGAGCTCAATCTGATTGGCTGATTGGATCAGCCAATCGGATTGAACTTGATTCTGATTGGCTGATTGCATCAGCCAATCAGAATATTCCTACCTTAATTCCGATTGGCTGATAGAATCCTATCAGCCAATCGGAATTCGAGGGACGCCATCTTGGATGATGTCATTTAAAGGAACCGTCATTCGTCGTTCAGTCGTCGGCCAGGATGGATGTTCCGCGTCGGAGGTCTTCAGGATGCTGCCGCTCCGTTCCAGATGGATGTCGATAGAAAATGCCGCCTGGATGAAGACTTCAATCGGATGGAAGACCTCTTCTGCCCCGCTTGGATGAAGACTTCTACCGGATCATGGACATCTTCAGCCCCCCGCTTGGGCTTGGATCAGGACATTGGAGGAGCTCTTCAGGACCGATCGGTGAACCTGGTATGGTGAAGATTAGGTAGGAAGATCTTCAGGGGCTTAGTGTTAGGTTTATTTAAGGGGGGTTTGGGTTAGATTAGGGGTATGTGGGTGGTGGGTTGTAATGTTGGGGGGGGTATTGTATGTTTTTTTTACAGGCAAAAGAGCTGAGCTTCTTGGGGCATGCCCCGCAAAGGGCCCTGTTCAGGGCTGGTAAGGTAAAAGAGCTTTTAACTTTAGTAATTTAGAATAGGGTAGGGCATTTTTTATTTTGGGGGGCTTTGTTGTTTTATTAGGGGGCTTAGAGTAGGTGTAATTAGTTTAAAATTGTTGTAATATTTTTCTTATGTTTGTAGATATTTTTTTATTTTTTGTAACTTAGTTCTTTTTTATTTTTTGTACTTTAGTTAGTTTATTTCATTGTAGTTATTTGTAGATATTGTATTTAATTAATGTATTGATAGTTTAGTGTTAGGTTTAATTGTAGGTAATTGTAGGTATTTTATTTAATTAATTTAATGATAGTATAGTGTTAGGTTTAATTGTAACTTAGGTTAGGATTTATTTGACAGGTAATTTTGTAATTATTTTACCTAGGTAACTATTAAATAGTTCTTAACTATTTAATAGCTATTGTACCTGGTTAAAATAAATACAAAGTTGCCTGTAAAATAAATATTAATCCTAAAATAGCTACAATGTAATTATAATTTATATTGTAGCTATATTAGGATTTATTTTACAGGTAAGTATTTAGCTTTAAATAGGAATAATTTATTTAATAAGAGTTAATTAATTTCGTTAGATGTAAATTATATTTAATTTAGGGGGGTGTTAGTGTTAGGGTTAGACTTAGCTTTAGGGGTTAATACATTTATTAGAATAGCGGTGAGCTCCGGTCGGCAGATTAGGGGTTAATAATTGAAGTTAGGTGTCGGCGATGTTAGGGAGGGCAGATTAGGGGTTAATACTATTTATTATAGGGTTAGTGAGGCGGATTAGGGGTTAATAACTTTATTATAGTAGCGCTCAGGTCCGCTCGGCAGATTAGGGGTTAATAAGTGTAGGCAGGTGGAGGCGACGTTGTGGGGGGCAGATTAGGGGTTAATAAATATAATATAGGGGTCGGCGATGTTAGGGCAGCAGATTAGGGGTACATATGGATAATGTAAGTAGCGACGGTGTCCGGAGCGGTAGATTAGGGGTTAATAATAATATGCAGGGGTCAGCGATAGCGGGGGCGGCAGAATAGGGGTTAATAAGTATAAGGTTAGGGGTGTTTAGACTCGGGGTACATGTTAGAGTGTTAGGTGCAGACGTAGCAAGTGTTTACGCATAGCAAACAATGGGGCTGCGTTAGGAGCTGAACACGGCTTTTTTGCAGGTGTTAGGTTTTTTTTCAGCTCAAACAGCCCCATTGTTTTCTATGGGGGAATCGTGCATGAGCACGTTTTTGAGGCTGGCCGCTTGCGTAAGCAACTCTGGTATCGAGAGTTGAAGCTGCGTTAAATATGCTCTACGCTCCTTTTTTGGAGCCTAACGCAGCCTTTATGTGGACTCTCAATACCAGAGTTATTTTTATGGTGCGGCCAGAAAAAAGCCGGCGTTAGCTACGCGGGTCCTTACCGACAAAACTCTAAATCTAGCCGTATGTGAGGCATCTTATGTGCTATGTGTATGTCCTGCCCCGCTTGGATGAAGACTTCTACCGGATCATGGACATCTTCAGCCCCCCGCTTGGGCTTGGATCAGGACATCGGAGGAGCTCTTCAGGACCGATCGGTGAACCTGGTATGGTGAAGACAAGGTAGGAAGATCTTCAGGGGCTTAGTGTTAGGTTTATTTAAGGGGGGTTTGGCTTAGATTAGGGGTATATGGGTGGTGGGTTGTAATGTTGGGGGGGGTATTGTATGTTTTTTTTACAGGCAAAAGAGCTGAGCTTCTTGGGGCATGCCCCGCAAAGGGCCCTGTTCAGGGCTGGTAAGGTAAAAGAGCTTTTAACTTTAGTAATTTAGAATAGGGTAGGGCATTTTTTATTTTGGGGGGCTTTGTTGTTTTATTAGGGGGCTTAGAGTAGGTGTAATTAGTTTAAATTGTTGTAACATTTTTCTTATGTTTGTAGATATTTTTTTATTTTTTGTAACTTAGTTCTTTTTTATTTTTTGTACTTTAGTTAGTTTATTTCATTGTAGTTATTTGTAGATATTGTATTTAATTAATGTATTGATAGTTTAGTGTTAGGTTTAATTGTAGGTAATTGTAGGTATTTTATTTAATTAATTTAATGATAGTATAGTGTTAGGTTTAATTGTAACTTAGGTTAGGATTTATTTGACAGGTAATTTTGTAATTATTTTACCTAGGTAACTATTAAATAGGTCTTAACTATTTAATAGCTATTGTACCTGGTTAAAATAATTACAAAGTTGCCTGTAAAATAAATATTAATCCTAAAATAGCTACAATGTAATTATAATTTATATTGTAGCTATATTAGGATTTATTTTACAGGTAAGTATTTAGCTTTAAATAGGAATAATTTATTTAATAAGAGTTAATTAATTTCGTTAGATGTAAATTATATTTAATTTAGGGGGTGTTAGTGTTAGGGTTAGACTTTGCTTTAGGGGTTAATACATTTATTAGAATAGCGGTGAGCTCCGGTCGGCAGATTAGGGGTTAATAATTGAAGTTAGGTGTCGGCGATGTTAGGGAGGGCAGATTAGGGGTTAATACTATTTATTATAGGGTTAGTGAGGCGGATTAGGGGTTAATAACTTTATTATAGTAGCGCTCAGGTCCGGTCGGCAGATTAGGGGTTAATAAGTGTAGGCAGGTGGAGGCGACGTTGTGGGGGGCAGATTAGGGGTTAATAAATATAATATAGGGGTCGGCGATGTTAGGGCAGCAGATTAGGGGTACATAGGGATAATGTAAGTAGCGACGGTGTCCGGAGCGGTAGATTAGGGGTTAATAATAATATGCAGGGGTCAGCGATAGCGGGGGCGGCAGAATAGGGGTTAATAAGTGTAAGGTTAGGGGTGTTTAGACTCGGGGTACATGTTAGAGTGTTAGGTGCAGACGTAGGAAGTGTTTACGCATAGCAAACAATGGGGCTGCGTTAGGAGCTGAACACGGCTTTTTTGCAGGTGTTAGGTTTTTTTTCAGCTCAAACAGCCCCATTGTTTTCTATGGGGGAATCGTGCACGAGCACGTTTTTGAGGCTGGCCGCTTGCGTAAGCAACTCTGGTATCGAGAGTTGAAGCTGCGCTAAATATGCTCTACGCTCCTTTTTTGGAGCCTAACGCAGCCTTTATGTGGACTCTCAATACCAGAGTTATTTTTATGGTGCGGCCAGAAAAAAGCCGGAGTTAGCTACGCGGGTCCTTACCGACAAAACTCTAAATCTAGCCGTATGTGAGGCATCTTATGTGCTATGTGTATCTATGGGGCGAGGGTAAATATATCATTGGAAGCTGGGGGGGGGGGAGAGAGCAGAACATTCTATGGACCCCCTAAGTGAAGTTATGTTGTAGGACATAGAATGGGGATATTGATAATTTAATATCAGAAAAATAGTCTTACATATATATTGACCGCAAAATATTTGCCTGTAACTTAGAAAACATTTGGAACTCACTAGTAAGAAGCAGTTAAATGCATTAACTTTGGTCTATCTGCCCTAAATGTAATTAATATAACCCGCTTTTGCGCTGTAAAAGTAAACTATCTAATCTTAAATGTAAGTCAAGGACTACTGTAATAATGCTTTCAGGTTCCATGTCAACTTGATAGAAACTTGCTCTACATTCCCGTCTCCCAGCGTAAAGAAATGCATACCTATGAGATGTGCCTGAAAATCTAAGAGAGATATACCAACACACTAACACACAATAATGACAATGATCACAAGGGTGCATGGAACTAATGATATTATCAACTGTATTAGCTGGGTGAGCTTTGGGGGTATCTACTGCTGAAATCTAAGCGTCCAGTACAAGTGAATAAGTACAAGTGATATATACCCTATATTCTGGGAGAAATTTATATAAGAGTATAAACAAATACCAAGGTAGAGCAATAAAAATTATTGAATATACATTAAGCTTGTTACATAACATATTCAAGAGATGTGGCCCACGCCTTACTATGAAGAGAATTTGTAGGTTTATTTATTCTAATACAGTGAGAATGAGGTAAGTGTGGGGTAGTAGTTTGATTGCTCTCAGACCGAGGTGGTCTAGAAAGGGGAGAATGAAATCAGCGGGCAAGAGCCGCTCGTGTTAGAAAAGGAGGGAATGAAAGGGGAATGAGGAACGGAGCTATCTAGAATGTCCAATTAATAATGTGAATTGGACTATGGGAGGGCTTATTATAAAGTTACAAGTATGGGCTCTACAGGGAGCACTGTGCCATTTATTTAGCTACTGGGGTAGTACATGGGGATAGGTTGTGCTAGGAGTGAAAGAGTCACACTAAGTGTAGAACCTAAAACATATATCAGGTGAGACAGGTGAACATCTCATTTAACACAGAACCTGAAGCAGATGAAACAGACATAGTCATTATAATAAAATACTAGAGTAAGCCTTGACTGTCTTCAAGTGCACCCATATTACAAAATCTATACAGCGTAAACATATAAGAACAAAACAAAGGGTTGTATAAGTTAGTCCTAGCTTTAGTATGTGAACAGCGTTGGAAGGAAGACTGGACATAACTGACTAGGCAGTTCTATGGTATACAATTAAATATCACAAGATATACATGAGGGATAGTAAATACACATAGGGAGCCCTATTGCGTTATAAATGAGCTTCTAAGTCATTAAACCTTGCATAAGCAGCAACTAGGAACAGCAGCAATCTATGCCCCAGTTGCACAATACATTTATTTTGATAGCGCTACCCTTGCTTGTATTGTGTGGGGAAGCATATCACTGTATTTACCAGTGGATGCAGTATTAAAGCAGATCACATTACTGACTTATTAGAACATCACCCTCAGTGCTATGAAGGAAAAGAGTTATACAGTTATAAATGCAGACTTAAAAAGAACAACAGGTATTAGCAGGCTTCAACTAAAATCCCAGACATGTACTGACAAAAGAAGGATAGGGGCGTTGACATACACTGGATAAACAGATTAACATTGTAAAATGAACAATAATAGTAAACTATAACTCAGGTTATAAAGAACGATGTACTTTCGAATTAGCTTGTATAGTCACTACCATGTCTCTGCATAAGATATAACCCTAGACAAGACAAGTGACTAACAATAATGCACATTCCAATTTATCCTATACCCAATCGACAATTGCAGTATGTCAATGCTGGTCGGGCTAATTTACTTTTTTGGGTGTTAAATGTGGAATAGTTCAGTTGGATATCTGCATGGGCTGGCGGTTTTTCCTTTAATGAAAGTCCACTGAGTCGAGATCTGCTCTGTTGTGCTATTGATAAAGGCTGTGTGGATCTTGCTTCTCTGCTACACAGAGGGATGGAGTGTGCTGTTTTCTGGAGAGAACACGAAGCTGTAGTTATGCGGTCTGGGAAATCCGATGCTTCTTCATCATGAGAGCGTAGTGTATTCTGATTCCGGATCATAATTCTCAAAATCTGAGATAGCTCCATATCTAGATGAGTGGTACTCTCAAGAGTTACGGCAGTCTCAGCGGTATCCTGAGAGAGGCTGTCGCCCATGACACACTGTACGTCCTGCACTGCAGCAGTGTGGATACCAGGGACACATAACATATCAGATGGCATAAGGGAAGCCTCCTCTGGTTTCATCAGTGCCGCTTGTAGAGTTGACAAAAGCCCATTAAAATGTTGCCTGAGATCCCAGTAGTGGCGATACAGTGAGAGCAGCATGCTATGTTCCCAGCACTCCATGGGGTCTCTTGCTGTGGGGTAATGTCCAATGTCAGACTCTGGTTCGTAAGCTGGCTTCTCAAGCCCCAAGGACCTGTATGCGGATAAAGTAGTTGGGCTCATAATCTCAGTCAGCATAGAGCTACCAGTATGCCCAATTTAACACTCACGCTAAGTTCCACGTGGACTGTAATATGGCCGCCCTGCAGACGCACCGTGTGTGCACTGCTGGTGGCAGGGAACTGCTCCGATTAGTCTCTTCAGGTCCTCTCTCTCTTACTGAGCCCCTCCATACCAATCTATAGGTCATTAGCAACCGTTTTGCAAAATCTAGGGCGATACTGAGCGGTCTGATTAAAGATTAAAGATATTGTATGAGCAGAGCTCTCTTAGTATGCGACCGCTCAGACGCCTGGCTAGCTCCGCCCCCCTTGTAGAAGAATTTAATAATATCTGGGTTGTTAGTAAACCTTTGCGTCTTAGATCTGATGGCCGTTATACCATTTCTATTAGTTGCTTTAGTTAATCTGGCCAAAAATTTAGCAGATCTACCAGCAAAGCCGCCGTACATCGCTTTTTGTCTTTGCATCTCTAATGTAGTTTTTTGACTAATAAACACATCGCGTGCAGACTTGGCACTTGTATATTTCCGCCAATTCTCATTGGTACAAAATTATTCCTATTCTAATATTCTTTAAAAAAACAAAACCTTTTGGGGGCCCTTAAAAGGGCCTTTTGTAGGTCATTGCCTTAAAGTTAACAGTTCTTTTGCTACAAAAAACAAACACCCCCTAACAGTATACAAGCCCCCACCCCCAAACTATCAAGGGCCCTTAAAAGGGCCTTTTGTAGGGCATTGCCCTAAACTTAACAGCGCTTTTGCTTCAAAAACTAACAAACACCCCCTAACAGTATACAAACCCCCACCCCCCAAACCCACAAAATAAAAATAAAGTAAAACCTATTCTACCCATTGCCCTGAAAAGGGAATTTGTATGGGCATTGCCCTTAAAAGGGCATTTAGATTTTTTGCTGCCCAAGTCCTAGGGGGGTAGTTATCAAGCCGTCTACTTTTCTGCCTTCGCCGGCCCAATACGCCCGCCTAAGCTTGCCTACCTTCGCCGCCGCGGACCTTGAATACGTTCGCCTAAGTTATAAAAATAATGCTGTCAAAAAGCCGCGGGGCGATGAGCAGCGGACTGTGAGAGTTATCACTCATCCGATCTCGCTGCTCTTCGGCTGTTTGACAGCTTTATTGCTAGCCTGTCACTAAGCACTCACACTAAACTACACTGTTCTATCCCTATACCGGCGCCCCCGGAGCCTCCCGCAACTCAATAAAGTTACTAACCCCTAAACCGCCGCTCCTAGACCCTGCCGCAACTCTTATAAATGTATTAACCCCTAAACCGCCGCTCCTAGACTCCGCCGCAACTCTGATAAATGTATTAACCCCTAAACCGCCGCTCCCGGACACCGCTGCCACCTACAGTATACCTAGTAACCCCTATCCTGCCCCCCCTATACCGTCGCCCTCTATAATAAAATTATTAACCCCTATCCTGCTGATCCCGCACCTCGCCGCAACTAAATAAATAGTTTAACCCCTAAACCGCCGCTCCCTGAACCCGCCGCAACCTATATTAGACTTATTAACCCCTAATCTGCCCCCCCCTACACCGTCGCCACCTATAATAAATTTATTAACCCCTATCCTGCCCCCCACTACGCCGCCGCCACTGTAATAAAATTATTAACCCCTAAACCTAAGTCTAACCCTAACGCAAAATATTAATTAAATAAATCTAAATAATATTTCTATTATTAACTAAATTAATCCTATTTAAAACTAAATACTTACCTTTAAAATAAACCCTAATATAGCTACAATATAAATAATAATTATATTGTAGCTATTTTAGGATTTATTTTTATTTTACAGGCAACTTTCAATTTATTTTAACTAGGTACAATAGCTATTTAATAGTTATTAACTATTTAATAACTACCTAGCTAAAATAAACTGAAATTTACCTGTAAAATAAATCCTAACCTAAGTTATAATTACACCTAACACTACACTATACTTTAATAAATTATTCCTATTTAAAACTAAATACTTACCTGTAAAATAAACCCTAATATAGCTACAATATAAATAATAAATTATATTCTAGCTATCTAAGGCCTAGATTTGGAGTTTGGCGGTAGATGGGTTGTTAACGCTACGCAGGCTTTTTTCTGGCCGCACCATAAAATTAACTCTGGTATCGAGAGTCCAAAAAAAATGCTGTGTTAGGCTCCAAAAAAGGAGCGTAGAGCATTTTTACCGCAAATGCAACTCTCGATACCAAAGTTGCTTACGGACGCGGCCAGCCTCAAAAACGTGCTCGTGCACGATTCTCCCATAGGAAACAATGGGGCTGTTTGAGCTGAAAAAAAATCTAACACCTGCAAAAAAGCCGCGTTCAGCTCCTAACGCAGCCCCATTGTTTCCTATGGGGAAACACTTCCTACGTCTGCACCTAACACTCTAACATGTACCCCGAGTCTAAACACCCCTACCCTTACACTTATTAACCCCTAATCTGCCACCCCCACTATCGCTGACCCCTGCATTATATAACTAACCCCTAATCTGCCGCTCCGTAAACCGCCGCTACTTACATTATCCCTATGTACCCCTAATCTGCTGCCCCTAACACCGCCGACCCCTATATTATATTTATTAACCCCTAATCTGCCCCCCTCAACATCGCTGACACCTGCCTACACTTATTAACCCCTAATCTGCCGAGCGGACCTGAGCGCTACTATAATAAAGTTATTAACCCCTAATCCGCATCACTAACCCTATCATAAATAGTATTAACCCCTAATCTGCCCTCCCTAACATCGCCGACACCTAACTTCAATTATTAACCCCTAATCTGACGACCGGAGCTCACCGCTACTATAATAAATGGATTAACCCCTAAAGCTAAGTCTAACCCTAACACTAACACCCCCCTAACTTAAATATAATTTAAATCTAACGAAATTAATTAACTCTTATTAAATAAATTATTCCTATTTAAAGCTAAATACTTACCTGTAAAATACATCCTAATATAGCTACAATATAAATTATAATTGCATTGTAGCTATTTTAGGATTAATATTTATTTTACAGGCAACTTTGTAATTATTTTAACCAGGTACAATAGCTATTAAATAGTTAAGAACTATTTAATAGTTACCTAGTTAAAATAATAACAAAATAACCTGTAAAATAAATCCTAACCTAAGTTATAATTAAACCTAACACTACCCTATCAATAAATTAATTAAATAAAATACCTACAATTACCTACAATAAAACCTAACACTACCCTATCAATAAATTAATTAAATAAAATACCTACAATTACCTACAATAAAACTAACTAAAGTACAAAAAATAAAAAAGAACTAAGTTACAAAAAATAAAAAAATATTTACAAACATAAGAAAAATATTACAACAATTTTAAACTAATTACACCTACTCTAAGCCCCCTAATAAAATAACAAAGACCCCCAAAATAAAAAAATGCCCTACCCTATTCTAAATTAATAGAGTTAAAAGCTCTTTTACCTTACCAGCCCTGAACAGGGCCCTTTGCGGGGCATGCCCCAAGAAAATCAGCTCTTTTGCCTGTAAAAAAAAACATACAATACTCCCCCCCAACATTACAACCCACCACCCACATACCCCTAATCTAACCCAAACCCCCTTAAATAAACCTAACACTAAGCCCCTGAAGATCTTCCTACCTTGTCTTCACCATCCAGGTATCACCGATCCGTCCTGGCATCCGGTGCTGAAGAGGTCCAGAAGAGGCTCCAAAGTCTTCCTCCTATCCGGCAAGAAGAGGACATCCGGACCGGCAAACATCTTCATCCAAGCGGCATCTTCGATCTTCTTCCATCCGGTGCGGAGCGGGTCCATGTTGAAGCAGCCGACGCGGATCCATCCTCTTCTTTCTGCGTCTCCCGACGAATGACGGTTCCTTTAAGGGACGTCATCCAAGATGGCGTCCCTCGAATTCCGATTGGCTGATAGGATTCTATCATCCAATCGGAATTAAGGTAGGAATATTCTGATTGGCTGATGGAATCAGCCAATCAGAATCAAGTTCAATCCGATTGGCTGATCCAATCAGCCAATCAGATTGAGCTCGCATTCTATTGGCTGTTCCGATCAGCCAATAGAATGCGAGCTCAATCTGATTGGCTGATTGGATCAGCCAATCGGATTGAACTTGATTCTGATTGGCTGATTCCATCAGCCAATCAGAATATTCCTACCTTAATTCCGATTGGATGATAGAATCCTATCAGCCAATCGGAATTCGAGGGACGCCATCTTGGATGACGTCCCTTAAAGGAACCGTCATTCGTCGGGAGACGCAGAAAGAAGAGGATGGATCCGCGTCGGCTGCTTCAACATGGACCCGCTCCGCACCGGATGGAAGAAGATCGAAGATGCCGCTTGGATGAAGATGTTTGCCGTTCCGAATGTCCTCTTCTTGCCGGATAGGAGGAAGACTTTGGAGCCTCTTCTGGACCTCTTCAGCACCGGATGCCAGGACGGATCGGTGATACCTGGATGGTGAAGACAAGGTAGGAAGATCTTCAGGGGCTTAGTGTTAGGTTTATTTAAGGGGGGTTTGGGTTAGATTAGGGGTATGTGGGTGGTGGGTTGTAATGTTGGGGGGGGGTATTGTATGTTTTTTTTTACAGGCAAAAGAGCTGATTTTCTTGGGGCATGCCCCGCAAAGGGCCCTGTTCAGGGCTGGTAAGGTAAAAGAGCTTTTAACTCTATTAATTTAGAATAGGGTAGGGCATTTTTTTATTTTGGGGGTCTTTGTTATTTTATTAGGGGGCTTAGAGTAGGTGTAATTAGTTTAAAATTGTTGTAATATTTTTCTTATGTTTGTAAATATTTTTTTATTTTTTGTAACTTAGTTCTTTTTTATTTTTTGTACTTTAGTTAGTTTATGTAATTGTAGTTATTTGTAGGAATTGTATTTAATTTATTTATTGATAGTGTAGTGTTAGGTTTTATTGTAGGTAATTGTAGGTATTTTATTTAATTAATTTATTGATAGGGTAGTGTTAGGTTTAATTATAACTTAGGTTAGGATTTATTTTACAGGTTATTTTGTTATTATTTTAACTAGGTAACTATTAAATAGTTCTTAACTATTTAATAGCTATTGTACCTGGTTAAAATAATTACAAAGTTGCCTGTAAAATAAATATTAATCCTAAAATAGCTACAATGTAATTATAATTTATATTGTAGCTATATTAGGATGTATTTTACAGGTAAGTATTTAGCTTTAAATAGGAATAATTTATTTAATAAGAGTTAATTAATTTCGTTAGATTTAAATTATATTTAAGTTAGGGGGGTGTTAGTGTTAGGGTTAGACTTAGCTTTAGGGGTTAATCCATTTATTATAGTAGCGGTGAGCTCCGGTCGTCAGATTAGGGGTTAATAATTGAAGTTAGGTGTCGGCGATGTTAGGGAGGGCAGATTAGGGGTTAATACTATTTATGATAGGGTTAGTGATGCGGATTAGGGGTTAATAACTTTATTATAGTAGCGCTCAGGTCCGCTCGGCAGATTAGGGGTTAATAAGTGTAGGCAGGTGTCGGCGACGTTGAGGGGGGCAGATTAGGGGTTAATAAATATAATATAGGGGTCGGCGGTGTTAGGGGCAGCAGATTAGGGGTACATAAGGATAACGTAGGTGGCGGCGCTTTGCGGTCGGCAGATTAGGGGTTAATTATTGTAAGTAGCTGGCGGCGACGTTGTGGGGGGAAGGTTAGGGGTTAATAAATATAATACAGGGGTCGGCGGTGTTAGGGGCAGCAGATTAGGGGTACATAAGTATAACGTAGGTGGCGGTCGGCAGATTAGGGGTTAAAAAAATTTAATCGAGTTGCGGCGATGTGGGGGGACCTCAGTTTAGGGGTACATAGGTAGTTTATGGGTGTTAGTGTACTTTAGGGTACAGTAGTTAAGAGCTTTATGAACCGGCGTTAGCCCAGAAAGCTCTTAACTCCTGCTTTTTTTCTGCGGCTGGAGTTTTGTCGTTAGAGCTCTAACGCTCACTTCAGACACAACTCTAAATACCGGAGTTAGGAAGATCCCATTGAAAAGATAGGATACGCAATTGACGTAAGGGGATCTGCGGTATGGAAAAGTCGCGGCTGAAAAGTGAGCGTTAGACCCTTTTTTCAGTGACTCCAAATACCGGCGGTAGCCTAAAACCAGCGTTAGGAGCCTCTAACGCTGGTTTTCACGGCTACCGCCAAACTCTAAATCTAGGCCTTAGGATTTATATTTATTTTACAGGTAACTTTGTATTTATTTTAGCTAGTTAGAATAGTTATTAAATAGTTATTAACTATTTAATAACTACCTAGCTAAAAGAAATACAAAATTACCTGTAAAATAAATCCTAACCTAAGTTACAATTAAAGCTAATACTACACTATCGTTAAATAAATTAAATAAACTACCTACAAATAACTACAATTAAATACAATTACATTAACTAAAGTACAAAAAATAAAAAAAGCTAAGTTACAAAAAATAAAAAAATAAGTTACAAACATTTTAAAAATATGACAACAATTTTAAGCTACTTACACCTAATCTAAGCCCCCTAATAAAATAACAAACCCCCCCAAAATAAAAAAACTTTACATTGTTCTTTATGTGAAAAACATTGGAATATAAAGTATTCATAACTCCTGTCGAGTTAATGCGTGAGTAAAGGGGAACGTTATTGTTTTTTCAGTTTGCACTCTCTGTTGACTCCTATGGTGAGAAGAAGTTAAAGGGATATGAAACCCAAAAAGTTTATTTTGTGATTCAGACAGAGCATACCATTTAAAAGAAAATCCAATTTGTTTCTGTCATCAAATTCGCTTTGTTCCCGTGATATTCTATGTTGAAGAGATACCTAGGTAGTCATCTGAGCATTTAGAGATACAGGTGAGACATTAGTTCTTGGTCTAATTTTTTCAAATACGATTAGAAAAGCAGCAAGAGTGAGAATCTTGGGGTAGTCTTAGGAACATTGGGCAGAGGTGCATTTTGCCACCAATTGTAGAGGTCAACAGCTAGGTCTACAACAGCTAGGTCTACAACAGCTAGGTCTACAACAGCTAGGATCATTATTTGTTAGTTTAGGAGGAGGGACATAAAGTGGGAAGGTTTGACATCTGTTGTGCAGCACTTGAGAGGTAATAATCTGGGGAGCAGATGACCTGCTGATGGTGTCAATCTTGAATTCAGACCTGCAGTGGCTATCAACAGGCAACACTTTCAGACCTCCTTACTAGATAGATATCAGAAGGGTCCAGTGCGACTTTGTTTCAATATGCCTGCCCCTCCTTGTGACTGCTGACTCCTTTCCTTTGACTTTTTCCTGTATCAAATATACCTGTTCTCATAATGTCAAACAACTATTTATTCCTCTCACTCCATGTGGCACATTATACAAGGCCAATCTTGGAGGGCGGTGGCAGCTCTTGTGCATTCACTATGCACAGTCTGTGACATGACTAATGATATCCAGCCCATTGCTTACATAACCATTCATCTGTTGAACATAATGTTGTTTCCAGCCTGCTTTCTTTAAACTATTACTGGAATCATTACTGGAATCAGAGCTTGTATTGGCGGCTAATTTAAATAAGAACCACTATAGGGTGAGGATGGGGGGAAAGAGATACTCATAGACATTTAGGGATAGATTATGAGTGGAGCACTATTTATCGCTTGTGCGTTAACTCCGCTCGAAGTAAGCTTTTTGCGCACGTCGGGTAGCGCACAAGTTGAAAGTAAAAAGTGCTATATTGTGACTGCGTTAACATATTCCCCCATAGACTTCAATGGATCACGAAAAGTGGAAAAAAACACCCAACAAGTCGTGCAAATCTGATCGTGTTTAACCAAGTGCGCTAATTCAACATGAAGCCTTTTTTTTCTAACACCTGAGACCTCCTTTCTTTTTTGTGCATTTTTATTAAAAATAATATTTATTAGATAGTGTTACTGTGATTGTAACTGTACTTTTAAATATAATTTTAATGAGTTTTGTGCAACTTTTTTGTCTCGCATACCGGTTATCCAGAGCTATGAATTCACGCTAAATTGTGCTTGAGCAAACATGTTTACTTACAACCTGTAATATGTGCTACTTCCAATGCGAGCAAAGAGCCGTGATAAACCCCTTTTCGCTCACACGCAACAGTTAGTGCAAGACTCGTAATTTAGCCCTTATAGTGCTACCAGGAACAAAAGATATCTTTTTTCATCAGGTAAGATTTTACAAAAATTTTATTTTACTGTATTCGACAAGAAAGGTGTAATGCATTGAATAAAAAGGTCTGTCAATCTGCTTTCATTTGTTTTCATTATTTCATGCCACTATAAAAAATATGTAGCCAATAACGATTAATCATAGCTATATATGCCACTCATAACCAAAAAACAAAGTTATGAGCACAACCATAAAGTAATAAAGTCATGTTGTAATCTAGGCTACTTTGGGCTAGATTATGAGTGGAGCGCTAACAGTTAAGCAAGCAAAAAGGTGTTTATCGCAGGTTTTTTGCTTGTATTACAGTTTGAAAGTAAATGTGATGGCTTGAGTGAGATTGAAGTTAACGCTTGTTGGGTTAGCGCGACCTCAGAGCTCTGGATAACTTTTTCCCAAAACAAAAAAGTCTCAAAAAACACAACAAAAATACATTACAATGTACAGTTACACTCATATTAACTCTATCTAATAAACATAGAGATACAAACATATACATGTCTAAAGATGTATATGTATGTGTATATATATATATATGTGTGTGTGTTTATATGTGTGCGCATGTGTATTTATGTACTTATATGTGTATACATGTATTTACAGACATATATACACAAATAAACACAAAAATACATATGTACACATATATACACATATATAAGTTCACTGGAGCAAAACCAGGAAAATTCATATTTATGCAATATCATATTTAATAAAGTGTTATACTGTGTATTTACTGTAAATATTTCACAGTCCAATGTTCTGCCCATAGCTAAATATGTTCTAAGTATTTATAAATAGATATTTATACCTGTATATATATATATATATATATATATATCTGTATATGTCTATACCTATATCTAATTATCTATATCTATATAGGTATAAATATATATTGCATCAAAATAGCATTTTATATATATATATATATATATATATATATATATATATATATATATATATATATATATATATATATATATTATAAAAACATTTTTTTAAATAGGAAATATTTTATGTGAATAACAGTGAAATGGTGAAATATTCATATTTTCATGTCGTACAATTCTTATGCTAAGTTGTCTGTTGCTGTTTTACATGATGTAAAAACACATTTAAGCACATTAAAATAAATAAATATATATATTAAAATACATAGAAACACTTGTATGCAAGATACAGTTCTACTCTATGCAACCAGTTGGAATAACAAGGAGTTAAACAGTTCCTGTGTAACCATTACATGTTCCATTGTATATGTGAATATTGCAAGGGACTGATAAATAACCAATAAAGTATGACACAATCAAGAGGACATTTTCAATAGAAAATTAACGAGTGTAGGGAGGAACTAACACCCCAACAAACAAAAGACTAATGATCTGAGACGGACATTTATATCCATGGAAAATCTAAGGGTGAAAGAACTATGGTACAAAATAAGCTACCGTGACAAATTTATACTGGGAGGTAGTTATTAAGCCATCAACCTCAAATACGCTGGAATTCCGCAGCGTATTTGTGGCGAGGCTGATTCGCCTTAGCTATCAAAGGCTAGAGACCTGCAAAAGTAGAATTTAGTGACGTAAGCTTCGATCCGCCGGACTCAGTCCGACACAGATCGATTCTTACGTCACTCCAGATGTTCCGCACACAAGTGCGGTACAATCTGACTACTTTTGCGGCGGATCCCATAGGAATGAATGCGAGTCTGACCATAGCGAAACCTCATGTTCACTGCTGCCCGACATCTCATTGAATCCTATGGGAGCTGACTGCAACTAACACCCTAACATGTACCCCGAGTCTAAACACCCCTAATCTGTCCCCCCTACACCGCCGCAACTAAATAAATGTATTACCCCCTAAACCGCCGCTCCCGGAGCCCACCACCACTCTAATAAAATGATTAACCCCTAAACCGCCGCTCCCGGAGCCCACCGCAAGCTATAATAAATATGTTAACCCCTAAACCACCGCTCCCTGACCCTGCCGCAACTATAATATATGTATTAACCCCTAAACCGCAGCTCCCTGACCCCGCCGCAACTATAATATATGTATTAATTCCTAAACCTAAGTCTAACCCTAACCCTAACACCCCCCAACTTAAATATTAATTAAATAAATCTAAATAATATTTCTATTATTAACTAAATTAATCCTATTTAAAACTAAATACTTACCTTTAAAATAAACCCTAATATAGCTACAATATAGGATTTATATTTATTTTACAGGGAAATTTCAATTTATTTTAACTAGGTACAATAGCTATTAAATAATTATTAACTATTTAATAGCTTACCTAGCTAAAATAAAGAGAAATTTACCTGTAAAATAAATCCTAACCTAAGTTACAATTACACCTAACACTACACTACACTTTAATAAATTATTTCTATTTAAAACTAAATACTTACCTGTAAAATAAACCCTAAGATATCTACAATGTAATTAATAATTACATTGTAGCTATTTTAGGATTTATATTTATTTTACAGGTAACTTTGTATTTATTTTAGCTAGTTAGAATAGTTATTAAATAGTTATTAACTACTTAATAACTACCTAGCTAAAAGAAATACAAAATTACCTGTAAAAAAAAATCATAACCTAAATTACAATTAAACCTAACACTACACTATCATTACATTAATTAAATAAATTAAATACAAATAACTACAATTAAATACAATTACATAAACTAACTAAATTACAAAAAATAAAAAAAGCTAAGTTACAAAAAATAAAAAAAATAAGTTACAAACATTTAAAAAATATTACAACAATTTTAAGCTAATTACACCTAATCTAAGCCCCCTAATAAAATAACAAAGCCCCCAAAATAAAAAATTCCCTACCCTATTCTACATTTAAAAAGTTCAAAGCTCTTTTACCTTACCAGCCCTTAAAAGGGCCTTTTGCGGGGCATGCCCCAAAGCATTCAGGTCTTTTGCCTGTAAAAGAAAAATACAACCCCCCCAACATTAAAACCCACCACCCACATACCCCTAACCCAAACCCCCCTTAAAAAAACCTAACACTACCCCCCTAAGATCATCCTACCTTGAGTTGCCATCATCCAGGCGGCGCTGAAGAAGTCTTCCATCCGGGCGATGTCATCTTCCAAGCGGCGCTGAAGAAGTCTTCCTTTCGGGCAATGTCATCTTTCAAGCGGGGTCTTCAATCTTCTTTCTTCAGCATCCATCTTCATCCCGCCGACGCGGAACATCCTTCTTCCCCGACGGACTAACGATTAATGAAGGCTCCTTTAAGGGACGTCATCCAAGATGGCGTCCCTTCAATCCCGATTGGCTGATAGGATTCTATCAGCCAATCGGAATTAAGGTAGGAAAAATCTGATTGGCTGATTGAATCAGCCAATCAGATTGAAGTTCAATCCGATTGGCTGATCCAATCAGCCAATCAGATTGAGCTCGCATTCTATTGGCTGTTCCGATCAGCCAATAAAATGCGAGCTCAATCTGATTGGCTGATTCAATCCTACCTTAATTCCGATTGGCTGATAGAATCCTATCAGCCAATCGAAATTGAAGGGACGCCATCTTGGATGACGTCCCTTAAAGGAGCCTTCATTTGTCGTTAGTCCGTCGGGGAATAAGGATGTTCCGCGTCGGCGGGATGAAGATGGATCCTGAAGAAAGAAGATTGAAGACTCCACTTGGAAGATGACATCGCCCGGATGGAAGACTTCTTCAGCACCGCTTGGAAGATGACATCGCCCGGATGGAAGACTTCTTCAGCGCCGCCTGGATGATGACTTCATCGGATGGAAGACTTCTTCAGCGCCCCTTGGAGGATCACTTCTGCTGCTCCGGATCTCCTCTTTGGTTCCATCGGTGGGTTGGCTGGCTGAAGACATCTCAAGGTAGGTTTATCTTCAGAGGGGTAGTGTTAGGTTTATTTAAGGGGGGTTTGGGTTAGATTAGGGGTATGTGGGTGGTGGGTTTTAATGTTGGGGGGGTTGTATTTTTCTTTTACAGGCAAAAGAGCAGTTTCCTTTGGGGCATGGTTAGGTGTAATTAGCTTAAAATTGTTGTAATATTTTTTAAATGTTTGTAACTTATTTTTTTTTTATTAATTGTATTTAATTGTAGTTATTTGTATTTAATTTATTTAATTAATGTAATGATAGTGTAGTGTTAGGTTTAATTGTAACTTAGGTTAGGATTTATTTTACAGGTCATTTTGCATTTCTTTTAGCTAGGTAGTTATTAAATAGTTAATAACTATTTAATAACTATTCTAACTAGCTAAAATAAATACAAAGTTAACTGTAAAATAAATATAAATTCTAAAAATAGCTACAATGTAATTATTAACTACATTGTAGCTGTCTTAGGGTTTATTTTACAGGTAAGTATTTAGTTTTAAATAGAAATAATTTATTAAAGTATAGTGTAGTGTTAGGTGTAATTTTAACTTAGGTAAGTTTTTATTTTACAGGTTAATTTCTCTTTATTTTAACTAGATAGCTATTAAATAGTTAATATCTATTTAATAGCTATTGTACCTAGTTAAAATAAATTGAAATTTGCCTGTAAAATAAAAAAAAATCCTAAGATAGCTACAATATAATTATTATTTATATTGTAGCTATATTAGGGTTTATTTTAAAGGTAAGTATTTAGTTTTAAATAGGATTAATTTAGTTAATAATAGAAATATTATTTAGATGTATTTAATTAATATTTAAGTTAGGGGGGTGTTAGGGTTAGTGCTAGACTTAGGTTTAGGGGTTAATAATTTTATTACAGTGGCGGCGGTGTAGGGGGGGCAGGATAGGGGTTAATAAATTTATTATAGGTGGCGACGGTGTAAGGGGGGCAGATTAGGGGTTAATAAGTTTAATATAGGTTGCGGCGGGGTCCGGGAGTGGCGGTTTAGGGGTTAAACTATTTATTTAGTTGCAGCGAGATCCGGGATCAGCAGTATAGGGGTTAATAACTTTATTATATGTGGCAACGGTATAGGGGGGGCAGGATAGGGGTTACTAGGTATAATGTAGGTGGCGGCGGTGTCCGGGAGCGGCGGTTTAGGGGTTAATACATTTATAAGAGTTGCGGGGGCTTATCGCCCCGTACTTTGTGCGCAGCTTTTTGACAGCTTTTTTGATAACTTAGGCGAACGTATTCAGGTCCGCGGCGGTGATGTGAGGCGAGCTTAGGCGGGCATATTGGACCGGCAAAGGCAGGTAAAGTAGACGGCTTGATAAGTACCCCTCACTGTCTGCTATCATACCGCGAGGCTTAAGGTTCAAAAAATATCTTAATGTTGACTGGTAAGAAGAAAATGAGTTTTTGACTGATTGGAATGAGACACTGAGTGAGTGCTCACTAAAATTGATGCAAAAATTGATGGCCAATAATAACCGCAAGAGAGATCTTGTGTTAACGGAGATTAAGGAACTACAAGAAAAATGAATATCTCTGCAGACGCATGAAAAATATATCAAATATGATGCTGAACTGGCAAAACATCTTGATGAACTGGAACAAGATCTCATCACAAGAAAGGATACTAAAATGCAGAGAGATGAGAAAGATTATGCACTAAATGTAGTGTACAACTGGAATACAACATCTTCTAATAAAATCAAAGGAAAAAATAATGGCCGAAAGAAAAACAACAAAGGCAAAAATAAAAAAGGAGCAAAGAATAATGATATTCACAAAGTTGTTTCCCTCTATATATGTATATATACACACACACACTTTTGAGGAGCCCTTCCGAGTCAAGTACCTTGAAACACGTAATATAATTTTTATTAATTTTTAATGTGTTTTAATAGAAATACTTCAAATTCCTATCTTCTTCACTTAGAAAAAATATAATTTTTTATTTTTAAATATATATATGTATATATATATATATATATATATATATATATATATATATATACAGATACTCGTCGACTTACGACCGCGTTACGTTCTGACCTTCCGGTCGTAAGACGATTTGGACGTAAGTCGGACAAAATATATGGCATGTAAATAATATGGTCTATTGTGTGATGTGTTGGGCTGACATTTCATGATTAATAATAACAATAACACCAGAGTTGTTTTAAATTAAATTCCTTTACTAATACAGTATCATCACAGTATGAATAATAAAATAACCTTTACTGTACTGTACCTGTACTGTGCAAATAATAACATAACATTTACTGTGCAAATACTATTACTGTACTGACATTTACTGTACTGTACCTATACTGTACTGTAATAAAATAACATTTTTTTTTGTACTCTACCTGTAGTACTATGCAAATAATAACATAACATTTACTGTACCTGTACAGTAGTTTGCAGGAACTTTAACACTTATTTTACTTTAAACTTTTAAGAAAAGTAACTGAACTTAAATTTTTCTTTTACTGTACTTTTACAGTTATGTCATCAGAGTTACAGTATTATCATCTTGGTGAGTTGAGGCTGGAGGGGTTTCAGATGCAGTGTTCTTTTCAAAAAACATGCTGAGCTTTGTTTGACGCGTTTGTTTCTTTTTCTCCTCATAGATTTCACGATAGCCACGCACAGCTTCCTGAATTTGACGGTCAACCTTGTTAAATCTTTCAACGTTCTGGTCCATGTTTTCAAAACAGGAGACAGCTTTATTTAGCAATGTAAAGCCTTCAGCCAACCCCTTTGCAGTGAATTTCTTCTCTGGCTCTTCTTCTTCTTTGTCTTCTTCCTCTCTCCTATTTTCCTCTGCACCTCTCTCTGCTTCCAGTTCTATTAGATCTTCATTTGAAAGTTCTTTTGACTCATAATCTAACAGCTCTTCTACATCTTCCACTTCACATTCCAATTCAAGATTGTTTGCAAGTCTTACAATGTTTTCTCGAATTTCATCGAGCTCTTCCTCTGTTTCAAATCTCTCAAATCTGGTCACATATCGTTTTAGGCACTTCTTCCAAATTCCATTCATGCACTTTTCTGTTACATCCTCCCACGCTGCTGCAATATTTTTTATGCACTGAAGAATGTTATAACTTTTCCAAAAATCACGCAATGTTATGTCATCATCAGCATCTGTAGCAGCTATGGCTTGGGCGAATGTAGATCTGAGGTAGTATGCTTTAAACGTGGCAATTGCCCCTTGGTCCATAGGTTGAATGAGTGGTGTTGTGTTAGGTGGCATATAAACCACTTTTACATCAGGATTAAGGTCACCCAGGTGTGGTGGATGTCCAGGTGCGTTGTCTAAAATCATTAAAATTTTGAACTGGATTACTTTCCCTAAGCAATATTCACTTGGGGAATGAAACAGTTAACAAACCAGTCTGTGAACAATGCCTGAGTCATCCACGATTTAGCATTTGACCGGTAATACACAGGCAGCGTGTGCTTATTAATGTTTTTAAATGCACGTGGGTTTTCTGAGCGATAGATAAGAAATGGCTTAAGCTTAAAACCAACAACGTTTCCTCCAAGTAACAAGCTTACCCGATCCTTGAATGCTTTAAATCCTGGCATGGTTTTTGATTCTTGGTGAATGTATGTGCGCTCAGGCATCCGTTTCCAGAACAGACCCGTTTCATCAACGTTGAATATTTGTTCAGGTAAATACCCTCCCTCTTGGATTAATTCATCCAAAGTGTCAATGAACTTTGCAGCGGCTTCTGAATCTGCACTTGCTGCTTCTCCTGAAACCCGCACATTATGCAGACTGAATCTTCTTCTAAAACGTTTAAACCATCCAGTGCTTGCCTGGAAATTCTCTTTGTAATCCTCACCAGCTTTCTCCTTTAAAGTCTCAAACAAACTTTTAGCCTTCATCTGAATTGTTAGAAGGCTTATGGGTGTACGTTTTTGTATTTGATCTTCTATCCACAACATTAATAATTTCTCCATTTCATGAATGGGCCCTTGACGTTGTTTTGTTATTATTGTTGATTTCATTGGTGCGGAACCTTTTACAGCTTCACGTATGCGTTCCTTGTCCTTAATGATTGTGGAAACTGTGGAATGCGACAGTTTCATATCACGGGCAATCGCATTCACTTTTTTACCTTCGTCATACTGCTTTATTACTTTCATTTTTAACTCCAAATCAAGAGCTTTCCTCTTCTTTGTAGCCTCTTTGCCACTACACGGTACCGGCCTTTTGGACTGCGACATGGTCAGACCCATACAAAGGCTGCTGCTTACAGTCACTTCTCATCACACACAAGCACCGCCTTTGCGCACACAAGCACTGTCTTGCCGATGGTCGTAAGTACCGCCTTTGCGACCGATGGTCGTAAGTACTGCCTTTGCGCACACAAGCACTGCCTTGCCCCTTTACGCACATACGCAAATAAGCATAACCCTCAGTGCGACCGATGGACGTAAGTACCGCCTTTGCGCACACAAGCACTGCCTTGCCCCTTTACGCACATACGCAAATAAGCATCACCCTCAGCGCGACCGATGGACGTAAGTACCGCCTTTGCGACCGATGGTCGTAAGTACCGCCTTTGCGACCGATGGTCGCAAGTACCGCCTTTGCGCACGTATCGCCTCTTCAGTGCGACCGATAGTCGTAAGTACGGATGGCCGTAAGTCGCATAGGTCGTAAGTCGACGAGTATCTGTATATATATTAATAGGAATACATATATATTTTTTTACAAAAAAATAATCATGTATATATATATATATATATATATATATATATATTAAAATATGTCTATACCTATATATCTATATAAATATATACAGATATACTGTAGCTATACTATATACAGATATATATATAGAAATATTGATTTAAAAATAAAAATAATATTTTTTTTCTAAGTGAAGAACATAAAAATTGGATGCATTTCCATTAAAAAAAAACATTAAAACACATAAAAATTAATAAAAATGATAATGCATATTTCCAGATATATACTGTATATGTTGCGGGTAAAGTAAGAAATTGGGTAATCCTAGCATTACCCGGGTAAACCTGACATTACCCAAGCGGCTGTAAATAAAGCCTGATGTAACATGATAAATCTTCTCAGAGTGCATCGGGTCACTACATCAAACATATATACGACGATGCACTGCAATTCACACATCTTCACTATCTTTTTTGCCTCTGCCTGGGTGGTTCAAGGGAGGCAAAGTTTTGTGTTCCTTGAATGGATAGTGAGGGAGCACTATTAGCTTTCATATTACAAGTGGTGAGTTAGTTGTTGCACTCAAGCACAATCCAAAATACCATTGTAATATCTAGCGCCTATGACTTTAAATAAACCATTGTTATCAAAGTATAGCACAGAATTATATAATGAACTCCTCTACTTGGCTTAAAATTGAAACGCTATTGCTTGTGCTCAAACTATGTTAACACACAATAGCGCTAATATTTCTGTGCTCCACTTGTGATCTAGAATTGTGAAATGTAAAATGTGATCTTTAAGGGCACTTAAAGCTATATAGTTTCCCTGAAGTACACAGAGCTAAATTACTAGACATGTGCATGGCGAAAAAATTCGGTTCGGTTTGGATCGATTCGGAATTTTTCGAAGTTCGGTTCGGATCGATTAGAATTCAGAAAATTTCGAATCAATTCGCTTCGGATTCGTTTCGGATACATTCGGATTCAAAGAAATTCGGCTGGATTTGGTTCGATTCGGTTCGATTCGGTTTGGAAATTCGGCAATTCGGTAAGTGTTAGGTGGGATTAGACTAGTATTATACTGTATATTAGGTGTTAACCTAACATACTGTATAATACTAGTGTAATCCCAATGGCCATCCGAATTTACGAATCGATTCGATTCGGTTCGATTCGGAAAATTCGGCAACATTTGAATTAGGAAATTCGATTTTTGCCAAATTTTTCGAATTCCCGAATCGAACCGAACCGAATCGTACATGTCTATAAATTACTTTTGATTTGCTCATAGGGCTCAGCAATACATAAAATCAATCTGCTTGCTAATTGCTGTCAGATATAGAACAGTATTTGTTGCATTCTGATATATTTTACACATTACTCATTTACAAAACATTTCGCTAAAGCTGCTATATTTGACTATTTTTAAATTTAAATATTTTATTTTCCCCATTAATGTCCACAACAACATACCTTGAGTAGAAAGCTATACAGTATAGGAGACTAGTATCAATATTCTCTAGCAGTGGATAACAATGCTCTGACAATTAGGTGGCACTGTTACACATGTATAAAACTGCCCATAAGTGACATAATAAAGAAACTTATAGTCCACTCCTCAGTACCAGGGAAGGTATTTGCAATCCAGTAAATATATGAGCATATTAAAAATTAAAGCAAATAAATAAATCTAGCACGGATATTCCAGCATGTCCTTTCTTCCCCTTTCATATGGCAGTATATATATATATTTTTTTACTTTACTTTTAACCCTTATCTGTAAAGTGTACCAAGTGAGCATGTTTTTAGTGAAGTGGTAGCAATATATGAAAAAAACAGAAGCCATTTAACAGGTGAACATGCTGAAATGTCATGCTTTCTGCACTATAATGTTTTACTACTTACCTGGGAGTATTGAAGAAATTGTGTAGTGTCTAGCTTTACAGTAGTGACTTAATTTTAATTTTATATCAGTGTGCAGTTTAAAGATATTTATGCCATTATTCTATGTTTTGGAAAGCCCTTTAATAAGTTAATTTTCAAGCATTTTATTTTTCACAGTTGTTTACTTTTAATGTTTAAAAGCATGTTCAGTTTATACCAGATTTGTGTAGAAATTGTGTTGATTTTTCAATACTTTAAATGTACAGAATGAATGTACCCCTGTTATCGGTTATCGGCCTGAAAGGCGGCCAATAATCATTATCGGCCCTAAAAAAAACGATATTGGCCTATCCCTATTATGTATAAATCTTGATTACAAAAATACCCATAAAACTAAAGCACGTTAATTTATTACTATTTTGCATTTATTTGTTGCTTGCTTTGGCGCCCTTTTATAGCACATATTTTTATGGCTTCTGTCCCTAGTGAAAGTGGAAGAAATGTCCAGTTTAGGCATCCACATAATTATATTGTTGAAAGAGTGCTACACAGGTTATTTATAAATCTTTTTTTACTGTAATATCCATAATAAAACAAAGCATATTAGTGAAGTGTTATGTTATTCCAAAAAAAACCTAATTGAAGTTTTTTTAGGGGTAGAGCTTCCTCCTCATATGGTCTTTCAATGTGCCTTGCCACAGAAATACCAGCTTAAAGCAGAAAAAAATTCCATGTTCACCCAAGAGCTCAAAGAGAAATTAATTTAGGGTGAAATTCAGTGCAGGCATTTGTAGAAAAACTGTAAGTTCGCTATAGGTGCAAACAAATGATAAATGAGTAACTAGACGATTTGATAAGGAGTACTATAGAAAAATAACTGAGGCAATCCAATGTAACCCTTTTTTGGAGCTCCTGTTTGCCTAGGCGAACTAGGTGAATGCAAACTGAGTAGGAGAATTTTACAGTCTAACCCAATTTTAGGTGCATTTTTAAATGATAAAGAAGCACATTAATTTGCAGACGTATTTGTAGGTGTCAATATATAGGAAACATAAATGATAACTCTTGGCTCATAGAGCTCTCTCTTCTCTTAAGAACACAACCAAGAGTATTACGTTTGCACAGGTAATACAATTTACTTTACAGTCTAAATATTAGGGAAGAAACAATCTCTAAAAACTAAGGAAATGCCCTTGGACAAGGACAACTTGCATACTATTTGCTGTTTTCTCAAACTTTTATTAAGTTATTAAATGTAACACAAATCAGAATTTAAGCAATATAAACTAATTGTGTTATAAATCAAACTGTTTAATATAAGGGTTTTGACTTCCTTCAAACCAGTTAACTTCCACTAATATTTTGCAATGCTAGATCTTGGCATTGGCATTGTAATCTATCAGACAACAATTTTCGGATTTATTATCTCCAAAAAGTTACATATTATCGCACCTGTTATATATCACATAAAGAATATGAATTCTTATATTCTTCACGTAAAAACATACATTTGGAAATATAAAAAATTAAAGATTAATAAACATACTATAAAATAATCATTCTTAACTGTTTCGGATGGATATCTTTCTCAGAGATTATAATTTGTTATTTAAAATAAATAAAATAAATCTTTCTCTCTCTGGGCCTGATATTCAAAACCTTGTTGCTCTCCCGTATTCACTTCTCCCTCTCTAATCCTACTCACAACTCTCCTGTCTTCACTTCTCTCCTATCTAATCCTACTCACAACTCTCCTGTCTTCACTTCTCTCCTATCTAATCCTACTCACAACTCTCCTGTCTTCACTTCACCCTTCTCTTATCCTACTCACAACTCTCCTGTCTTCACTTCTTCCTCTCTTATCCTACTCACAACTCTCCTGTCTTCACTTCACCCCTCTCTTATCCTACTCACAACTCTCCTGTCTTCACTTCTTCCTCTCTAATCCTACTCACAACTCTCCTGTCTTCACTTCTTCCTCTCTAATCCTACTCACAACTCTCCTGTCTTCACTTCTTCCTCTCTTATCCTACTCACAACTCTCCTGTCTTCACTTCTCTCCTCTCTAATCCTACTCACAACTCTCCTGTCTTCACTTCACCCTTCTCTTATCCTACTCACAACTCTCCTGTCTTCACTTCTTCCTCTCTTATCCTACTCACAATTCTCCTGTCTTCACTTCTCTCCTCTCTAATCCTACTCACAACTCTCCTGTCTTCACTTCACCCTTCTCTTATCCTACTCACAACTCTCCTGTCTTCACTTCTTCCTCTCTTATCCTACTCACAACTCTCCTGTCTTCACTTCACCCCTCTCTTATCCTACTCACAACTCTCCTGTCTTCACTTCTTCCTCTCTAATCCTACTCACAACTCTCCTGTCTTCACTTCTTCCTCTCTAATCCTACTCACAACTCTCCTGTCTTCACTTCTTCCTCTCTTATCCTACTCACAACTCTCCTGTCTTCACTTCTCTCCTCTCTAATCCTACTCACAACTCTCCTGTCTTCACTTCACCCTTCTCTTATCCTACTCACAACTCTCCTGTCTTCACTTCTTCCTCTCTTATCCTACTCACAATTCTCCTGTCTTCACTTCTCTCCTCTCTAATCCTACTCACAACTCTCCTGTATTTATTTCTCTCCTCTCTAATCCTACTCACAACTCTCCTGTCTTCACTTCTTCCTCTCTAATCCTACTCACAACTCTCCTGTCTTCACTTCTCTCCTCTCTTATCCTACTCACAACTCTCCTGTCTTCACTTCACCCCTCTCTTATCCTACTCACAACTCTCCTGTCTTCACTTCTTCCTCTCTTATCCTACTCACAATTCTCCTGTCTTCACTTCTCTCCTCTCTAATCCTACTCACAACTCTCCTGTATTTACTTCTCTCCTCTCTAATCCTACTCACAACTCTCCTGTCTTCACTTCTTCCTCTCTAATCCTACTCACAATTCTCCTGTCTTCACTTCTCTCCTCTCTAATCCTACTCACAACTCTCCTGTATTTATTTCTCTCCTCTCTAATCCTACTCACAACTCTCCTGTCTTCACTTCTTCCTCTCTAATCTTACTCAAAACTCTCCTGTCTTCACTTCTCTCCTCTCTAATCCTACTCACAACTCTCCTGTCTTCACTTCACCCCTCTCTTATCCTACTCACAACTCTCCTGTCTTCACTTCTTCCTCTCTTATCCTACTCACAATTCTCCTGTCTTCACTTCTCTCCTCTCTAATCCTACTCACAACTCTACTGTCTTCACTTTTCTCCTCTCTAATCCTACTCACAACTCTCCTGTCTTCACTTCACCCCTCTCTTATCCTACTCACAACTCTCCTGTATTTACTTCTCTCCTCTCTAATCCTACTCACAACTCTCCTGTCTTCACTTCTTCCTCTCTTATCCTACTCACAATTCTCCTGTCTTCACTTCTCTCCTCTCTAATCCTACTCACAACTCTACTGTCTTCACTTTTCTCCTCTCTAATCCTACTCACAACTCTCCTGTCTTCACTTCTTCCTCTCTAATCCTACTCACAACTCTCCTGTCTTCACTTCTCTCCTCTCTAATCCTACTCACAACTCTCCTGTCTTCACTTCACCCCTCTCTTATCCTACTCACAACTCTCCTGTCTTCACTTCTTCCTCTCTTATCCTACTCACAACTCTCCTGTCTTCACTTCTCTCCTCTCTAATCCTACTCACAACTCTCCTGTATTTACTTCTCTCCTCTCTAATCCTACTCACAACTCTCCTGTCTTCACTTCTTCCTCTCTAATCCTACTCACAATTCTCCTGTCTTCACTTCTCTCCTCTCTAATCCTACTCACAACTCTACTGTCTTCACTTTTCTCCTCTCTAATCCTACTCACAACTCTCCTGTCTTCACTTCACCCCTCTCTTATCCTACTCACAACTCTCCTGTGTTCACTTCTTCCTCTCTAATCCTACTCACAATTCTCCTGTCTTCACTTCTCTCCTCTCTAATCCTACTCACAACTCTCCTGTCTTCACTTTTCTCCTCTATAATCTTACTCACAACTCTCCTGTCTTCACTTCACCCCTCTCTTATCCTACTCACAACTCTCCTGTGTTCACTTCTTCCTCTCTAATCCTACTCACAATTCTCCTGTCTTCACTTCTCTCCTCTCTAATCCTACTCACAACTCTCCTGTATTTATTTCTCTCCTCTCTAATCCTACTCACAACTCTCCTGTCTTCACTTCTTCCTCTCTAATCCTA
Source organism: Bombina bombina (assembly GCF_027579735.1). Classification (NCBI taxonomy): domain Eukaryota; kingdom Metazoa; phylum Chordata; class Amphibia; order Anura; family Bombinatoridae; genus Bombina; species Bombina bombina. Next base: position 101,217,557 of record NC_069500.1, read on the forward strand.
CTCACAACTCTCCTGTCTTCACTTCTCTCCTCTCTAATCCTACTCACAACTCTCCTGTCTTCACTTCACCCCTCTCTTATCCTACTCACAACTCTCCTGTCTTCACTTCTTCCTCTCTTATCCTACTCACAATTCTCCTGTCTTCACTTCTCTCCTCTCTAATCCTACTCACAACTCTCCTGTATTTACTTCTCTCCTCTCTAATCCTACTCACAACTCTCCTGTCTTCACTTCTTCCTCTCTAATCCTACTCACAATTCTCCTGTCTTCACTTCTCTCCTCTCTAATCCTACTCACAACTCTCCTGTATTTATTTCTCTCCTCTCTAATCCTACTCACAACTCTCCTGTCTTCACTTCTTCCTCTCTAATCCTACTCACAACTCTCCTGTCTTCACTTCTCTCCTCTCTAATCCTACTCACAACTCTCCTGTCTTCACTTCACCCCTCTCTCTTATCCTACTCACAACTCTCCTGTCTTCACTTCTTCCTCTCTTATCCTACTCGCAATTCTCCTGTCTTCACTTCTCTCCTCTCTAATCCTACTCACAACTCTACTGTCTTCACTTTTCTCCTCTCTAATCCTACTCACAACTCTCCTGTCTTCACTTCACCCCTCTCTTATCCTACTCACAACTCTCCTGTATTTACTTCTCTCCTCTCTAATCCTACTCACAACTCTCCTGTCTTCACTTCTTCCTCTCTTATCCTACTCACAATTCTCCTGTCTTCACTTCTCTCCTCTCTAATCCTACTCACAACTCTACTGTCTTCACTTTTCTCCTCTCTAATCCTACTCACAACTCTCCTGTCTTCACTTCTTCCTCTCTAATCCTACTCACAACTCTCCTGTCTTCACTTCTCTCCTCTCTAATCCTACTCACAACTCTCCTGTATTTACTTCTCTCCTCTCTAATCCTACTCACAACTCTCCTGTCTTCACTTCTTCCTCTCTAATCCTACTCACAATTCTCCTGTCTTCACTTCTCTCCTCTCTAATCCTACTCACAACTCTACTGTCTTCACTTTTCTCCTCTCTAATCCTACTCACAACTCTCCTGTCTTCACTTCACCCCTCTCTTATCCTACTCACAACTCTCCTGTGTTCACTTCTTCCTCTCTAATCCTACTCACAATTCTCCTGTCTTCACTTCTCTCCTCTCTAATCCTACTCACAACTCTCCTGTCTTCACTTTTCTCCTCTATAATCTTACTCACAACTCTCCTGTCTTCACTTCTCTCCTCTCTAATCCTACTCACAACTCTCCTGTCTTCACTTCTTCCTCTCTAATCCTACTCACAATTCTCCTGTCTTCATGTCTCCCCTCTCCAGTCACACTCACATATCTCCTGTATTTACTTCTCCCTCTCTATACCCACTCACAACTCTCCTGTCTTCTATTCTCCCCTCTCTAATCTCACTCACAGATCTCCTTTTTTTACCTCTCCCCTCTCTAATCCTACTCATATATCTCTTGTCTTCACTTCTCCTTTGGTAATCCCACTCACAGCTCTCTTGTCGTCCCTTCTTCCTTCTATTATTCCATATACAGCTCTCTTGTCTTCACTTTTTCCCTCTGTCTTCACTTCTCCTTTGGTAATCCCACTCACAGCTCTCTTGTCGTCCCTTCTTCCTTCTATAATTCCATATACAGCTCTCTTTTTCCCCTCTGTAATCCCATTCACAAAGCCATTTGTGCACTTCCTTCTTATTCCTCTCTCAGAGTCAAATGATTAGAAACTCACTGTCATGAAGAGAAATCTATTAAAATGTTTGCATTATTTGTCAGCATTACTCACATCTCTCCATGGATGTCCTCTCACTACCTTAAACTAAATCTCTCCAAAACTGAGCTCATTATTTTCCTTCCTTCTTCAAAAAACATAATTTATGCTTACCTGATAAATTTATTTCTCTTGTAGTGTATCCAGTCCACGGATCATCCATTACTTATGGGATATTAACTCCTCCCCAACAGGAAGTGCAAGAGGATTTACCCAGCAGAGCTGCTATATAGCTCCTCCCCTAACTGCCATTACCAGTCATTCGACCGAAAACATGCAGTGAAAGGAAAACCATAGGGTACAGTGGTGACTGTAGTTTAATGGAAAAATTACCTGCCTTAAAGTGACAGGGCGGGCCGTGGACTGGATACACTACAAGAGAAATAAATTTATCAGGTAAGCATAAATTATGTTTTCTCTTGTTAAGTGTATCCAGTCCACGGATCATCCATTACTTATGGGATACCAATACCAAAGCTAAAGTACACGGATGACGGGAGGGACAGGCAGGCTCTTTATACGGAAGGAACCACTGCCTGAAGAACCTTTCTCCCAAAAACAGCCTCCGAAGAAGCAAAAGTGTCAAATTTGTAAAATTTGGAAAAAGTATGAAGAGAAGACCAAGTTGCAGCCTTGCAAATCTGTTCAACAGAAGCCTCATTCTTAAAGGCCCAAGTGGAAGCCACAGCTCTAGTAGAATGTGCTGTAATTCTTTCAGGAGGCTGCTGTCCAGCAGTCTCATAGGCTAACCGTATTATGCTACGAAGCCAAAAGGAGAGAGAGGTAGCCGAAGCTTTTTGACCTCTCCTCTGACCAGAATAAACGACAAACAGGGAAGACGTTTGTCGAAAATCCTTAGTTGCCTGTAGATAAAATTTCAGGGCACGGACTACATCTAGATTGTGTAGCAGACGTTCCTTTTTCGAAGAAGGATTAGGACACAAAGATGTAACCACAATCTCTTGATTGATATTCCTGTTAGTGACCACCTTAGGTAGGAACCCAGGTTTAGTACGCAGAACTACCTTGTCTGAATGAAAAATCAGATAAGGAGAATCACAATGTAAGGCAGATAACTCAGAGACTCTTCGAGCCGAGGAAATCGCCATTAAAAACAGAACTTTCCAAGATAACAACTTGATATCAATGGAATGAAGGGGTTCAAACGGAACCCCCTGTAAAACATTAAGAACTAAGTTCAAACTCCATGGTGGAGCAACAGTTTTAAACACAGGCTTGATCCTAGCTAAAGCCTGACAAAAAGCTTGAACGTCCGGAACTTCTGACAGACGTTTGTGTAAAAGAATGGACAGAGCTGAAATCTGTCCCTTTAAGGAACTAGCGGATAAACCCTTTTCTAAACCTTCTTGTAGAAAAGACAATATCCTCGGAATCCTAACCTTACTCCATGAGTAACTCTTGGATTCGCACCAATATAAGTATTTGCGCCATATCTTATGGTAAATCTTTCTGGTAACAGGCTTCCTAGCCTGTATTAAGGTATCAATAACTGACTCAGAAAAACCACGTTTTGATAAAATCAAGCGTTCAATTTCCAAGCAGTCAGCTTCAGAGAAATTAGATTTTGATGTTTGAAGGGACCCTGGATCAGAAGGTCCTGTTTCAGAGGTAGCGACCAAGGTGGACAGGATGACATGTCCACTAGATCTGCATACCAAGTCCTGCGTGGCCATGCAGGCGCTATTAGAATCACTGATGCTCTCTCCTGTTTGATTCTGGCAATCAATCGAGGAAGCATCGGGAAGGGTGGAAACACATAAGCCATCCCGAAGGTCCAAGGTGCTGTCAAAGCATCTATCAGAACCGCTCCCGGATCCCTGGATCTGGACCCGTAACGAGGAAGCTTGGCGTTCTGTCGAGACGCCATGAGATCTATCTCTGGTTTGCCCCAACGTCGAAGTATTTGGGCAAAGACCTCCGGATGAAGTTCCCACTCCCCCAGATGAAAAGTCTGACGACTTAAGAAATCCGCCTCCCAGTTCTCCACTCCCGGGATGTGGATTGCTGACAGGTGGCAAGAGTGAGACTCTGCCCAGCGAATTATCTTTGATACTTCCATCATTGCTAGGGAGCTTCTTGTCCCTCCCTGATGGTTGATGTAAGCTACAGTCGTGATGTTGTCCGACTGAAACCTGATGAACCCCCGAGTTGTTAACTGGGGCCAAGCCAGAAGGGCATTGAGAACTGCTCTCAATTCCAGAATGTTTATTGGTAGGAGACTCTCCTCCTGATTCCATTGTCCCTGAGCCTTCAGAGAATTCCAGACAGCACCCCAACCTAGTAGGCTGGCGTCTGTTGTTACAATTGTCCAGTCCGGCCTGCTGAATGGCATCCCCCTGGACAGATGTGGCCAAGAAAGCCACCATAGAAGAGAATTTCTGGTCTCTTGATCCAGATTCAGAGTAGGGGACAAGTCTGAGTAATCCCCATTCCACTGACTTAGCATGCACAATTGCAGCGGTCTGAGATGTAGACGTGCAAAGGGTACTATGTCCATTGCTGCTACCATTAAGCCGATCACCTCCATGCATTGAGCTACTGACGGGTGTTGAATGGAATGAAGGACACGGCATGCATTTTGAAGCTTTGTTAACCTGTCTTCTGTCAGGTAAATCTTCATTTCTACAGAATCTATAAGAGTCCCCAAGAAGGGAACTCTTGTGAGTGGAAAGAGAGAACTGTTCTTTTCGTTCACCTTCCATCCATGCGACCTTAGAAATGCCAGTACTAACTCTGTATGAGACTTGGCAGTTTGAAAGCTTGAAGCTTGTATCAGAATGTCGTCTAGGTACGGAGCTACCGCAATTCCTCGCGGTCTTAGTACCACCAGAAGAGCACCCAGAACCTTTGTGAAGATTCTCGGAGCCGTAGCCAATCCGAATGGAAGAGCTACAAACTGGTAATGCCTGTCTAGAAAGGCAAACCTTAGATACCGGTAATGATCTTTGTGAATCGGTATGTGAAGGTAAGCATCCTTTAAATCCACTGTGGTAATGTACTGACCCTTTTGGATCATGGGTAAAATTGTCCGAATAGTTTCCATTTTGAACGATGGAACTCTTAGGAATTTGTTTAGGATCTTTAAATCCAAGATTGGCCTGAAAGTTCCCTCTTTTTTGGGAACCACAAACAGATTTGAGTAAAACCCTTGTCCTTGTTCCGACCGCGGAACCGGATGGATCACTCCCATTAATAAAAGATCTTGTACGCAGCGTAGAAACGCCTCTTTCTTTATTTGGTTTGTTGACAACCTTGACAGATGAAATCTCCCTCTTGGGGGAGAGAATTTGAAGTCTAGAAGGTATCCCTGAGATATGATCTCTAACGCCCAGGGATCCTGGACATCTCTTGCCCAAGCCTGGGCGAAGAGAGAAAGTCTGCCCCCCACTAGATCCGTTCCCGGATCGGGGGCCCTCGATTCATGCTGTCTTAGGGGCAGCAGCAGGTTTCCTGGCCTGCTTGCCCTTGTTCCAGGACTGGTTAGGTCTCCAGCCTTGTCTGTAGCGAGCAACAGCTCCTTCCTGTTTTGGTGCAGAGGAAGTTGATGCTGCTCCTGCTTTGAAATTACGAAAGGAACGAAAATTAGACTGTCTAGCCTTAAGTTTGGCTCTGTCTTGAGGCAGGGCATGGCCTTTACCTCCTGTAATGTCAGCGATAATTTCTTTCAACCCGGGCCCGAATAAGGTCTGCCCTTTGAAAGGTATATTAAGCAATTTAGATTTAGAAGTAACGTCAGCTGACCAGGATTTTAGCCACAGTGCTCTGCGTGCCTGAATGGCGAATCCGGAATTCTTAGCCGTAAGTTTAGTTAAATGTACTACGGCATCTGAAATAAATGAGTTAGCTAACTTAAGGGCTTTAAGCTTGTGTGTAATCTCATCTAATGGAGCTGATTCAAGTGTCTCTTCCAGAGACTCAAACCAAAATGCTGCTGCAGCCGTGACAGGCGCAATGCATGCAAGAGGTTGCAATATAAAACCTTGTTGAACAAACATTTTCTTAAGGTAACCCTCTAACTTTTTATCCATTGGATCTGAAAAGGCACAGCTATCCTCCACCGGGATAGTGGTACGCTTAGCTAAAGTAGAAACTGCTCCCTCCACCTTAGGGACCGTTTGCCATAAGTCCCGTGTGGTGGCGTCTATTGGAAACATCTTTCTAAATATCGGAGGGGGTGAGAACGGCACACCGGGTCTATCCCACTCCTTAGTAACAATTTCAGTAAGCCTCTTAGGTATAGGAAAAACGTCAGTACTCGCCGGTACCGCAAAATATTTATCCAACCTACACATTTTCTCTGGTATTGCAACTGTGTTACAATCATTCAGAGCCGCTAACACCTCCCCTAGTAATACACGGAGGTTTTCCAGCTTAAATTTAAAATTTGAAATATCTGAATCCAGTTTGTTTGGATCAGAACCGTCACACGCAGAATGAAGCTCTCCGTCCTCATGTTCTGCAAATTGTGACGCAGTGTCTGACATGGCCCTAATATTATCAGCGCACTCTGTTCTCACCCCAGAGTGATCACGCTTACCTCTTAGTTCTGGTAATTTAGCCAAAACTTCAGTCATAACAGTAGCCATATCCTGTAATGTGATTTGTAATGGCCGCCCAGATGTACTCGGCGCTACAATATCACGCACCTCCCGAGCGGGAGATACAGGTACTGACACGTGAGGCGAGTTAGTCGGCATAACTCTCCCCTCGTTGTTTGGTGAAATATGTTCAATTTGTACAGATTGACTTTTATTTAAAGTAGCATCAATACAGTTAGTACATAAATTTCTATTGGGCTCCACTTTGGCTTTAGCACATATAGCACATATATCTTCCTCTGAATCAGACATGTTTAACACACTAGCAAATAAACTAGCAACTTGGAAATACTTTTCAAGTAATTTACTATAATATGAAAACGTACTGTGCCTATAAGAAGCACAGAAAAAGTTATGACAGTTGAAAATTAATAAACTGAAAAGTTATAGCATCAAATCTTTGTAAAAAACACAATTTTAGCAAAGGATTGCTCCCATTAGCAAAGGATAACTAACCCTGATAGCAGAAAAAAAAAAAAAAAATACAGAAATAAACGTTTTTTTATCACAGTCAACTACAATCTCACAGCTCTGCTGTGAGTGATTACCTCCCTCAAAACAAGTTTTGAAGACCCCTGAGTTCTGTAGAGATGAACCGGATCATGCAGGGAAGACAATAAACTTCTGACTGAATTTTTTGATGCGTAGCAAAAGCACCAAAAAAGGCCCCTCCCCCTCACACATAACAGTGAGAGAGATCAGTAAACTGTCATAAATTAAATAAAACGACTGCCAAGTGGAAAAAAATAGTGCCCAAAACATTTTTTCACCCAGTACCTCAGAAAATTAAACGATTTTACATGCCAGCAAAAAACGTTTAACATTAATAAATTGAGTGTTATTAAAAAGCCTGTTGCTAGTCCCTGCAAATTAGGCTAAAGTTTTATGCATACAGTATAATTCCAGTGAAGTGCCATTCCCCAGAATACTGAAGTGTAAAATATACATACATGACAGCCTGATACCAGTTGCTGCTACTGCATTTAAGGCTGAGTTTACATTATATCGGTATGGCAGAATTTTCTCATCAATTCCATTGTCAGAAAATAATAAGTTGCTACATACCTCTTTGCAGATTAATCTGCCCGCTGTCCCCTGATCTGAAGTTTACCTCTCCTCAGATGGCCAAGAAACAGCAATATGATCTTAACTACTCCGGCTAAAATCATAGAAAAACTCAGGTAGATTCTTCTTCAAATTCTACCAGAGAAGGAATAACACACTCCGGTGCTATTATAAAATAACAAACTTTTGATTGAAGGTATGAAACTAAGTATAATCACGACAGTCCTCTCACACATCCTATCTATTCGTTGGGTGCAAGAGAATGACTGGTAATGGCAGTTAGGGGAGGAGCTATATAGCAGCCCTGCTGGGTGAATCCTCTTGCACTTCCTGTTGGGGAGGAGTTAATATCCCATAAGTAATGGATGATCCGTGGACTGGATACACTTAACAAGATAAATCTCTACCCCTCATATCTCTATAACTATTGACAACTCCATCATTACCCCTACCCCGCATGCCCAATGTCTTGGGTCAGAGCTGACTAAGATTTTTCACTCCTCACATTCAGGCTTTGGCTAAATCCTGCCACTTTCACCTTAAAAACATCTCTAAAATTAGACATCTCCTTACACAAGAGAAAACTAAGATTTTAATCCACTCTCTCTTCCTTTCCCGCCTTGACTATTGCAACTCCATCCTCTCTGATCTCCCTAGCTGCCATCTGACTCTTTTACAATCCATAATGAATGCATCTACCAGGCTTATCTTCCTTTCACATCACTATTCATATGCTGCACCTCTCTGCCAATCCCTTCACTTGCTTCCTCTTGCCTCCAGGATTAAACACAAAGTTCTAACACTGACATACAAAGTCCACAACTGCACTGCTCCCCTCTATATCTCAGACATTGTCTCCAGATACTCTCCATCCCATCCCCTTCTCTCTGCTCACAACCTCCTACTCTCCTCTTAACTTGTTACCTCCTCACATTCCATTTACAGGACTTCTCCAGACTAGCTCCCATCTTGTGGAACTCTCTGCCTCACTCCACAAGACTCTCCCCTAGTTTTAAAAGCTTTAAGCACTCTCCAAAGACTCTTCTGTTCAGGGATGTATACAACCTACACTAACCTTTCCTAATACCAGTTCCTCTCCTCCATTGCTATCCACCATGAACCCCCTTAGAATGTAAGCCTAAGAGCCCAACTGCTTGCAGATCACCTTCATAAGAGCTGACTGCAACGGTGCGACTCTCGGCAGGGCACTCTACCCATTTGATCCCTATAATTGCTACTTTGTATACCGCCTATGTTTATAGCACTGCGGAATCTGTTGGCGCTCTACAAATAACTGATAATAATAATAATATGTGTCTCTACTACACATCCATAACCCAGCATAGCTAAATAAAAAGCTCTCAAGATAACATTTGCCTCTCTAAAATTATTTGAGGTACCGAGCAGTACTTATGAGACTTCTTAGAGAATCTCGTCAGAGCAGAGAGATTTAGATCACCAGGTCCTCAGAATCATTCCCGTCTTACCCTCCAATATACCCATTCACTCACTCATTTCTGCACTCTTATACTTATTCTGCCACCCCTCTTTGTTTATATCCTGTTATGTAGGTCATTCACTTAAACTAATATAGGGTATAACAATGTATCATGTTTCGATATTATTTTTCTATTATCTGCTTAATGTTTTCTTTGATAAAAGTAGGTGAAACAGCCAGAAAAATACCATTAAATATTAACTTTCTTGCATTTAAACAATCTAAATGACTTGAATACCTCTAGTGAGAAAATCAACATTTAGCCACATTGGGAATCGTGTTCTGTCAAGGAAATATTACAACCTAAGACCCTGAAAATTTAGAAAAAAAAATATTTTAACATATTGATATTTCAATTAGAATTTTTTTGAAGGATCTATATGTTTAATTATTTTTTTAAACATGTTTTACTTGTATTGTAAGTAACCTTGAGATTGCTTTTCAAATATTTTTTTCTAAGGGTAAATTATGGTTGTGTCATCTGGGATTGAGTGCATTAGAAATAAATTATAAATGCATGTCTTATTACATATTACAATAGACTCTGACTTAAATACCGAAATCAGTGGGTCAAAAGAGGGTATGTCCATGAATAAAAAAAAAAATTGTTCCAAAACATTCAATATTTTTCTTCACTACTGTTTTTCTACAAGTACATAGATATGTTTTTTTTTATGGGACACTAGATCATTCTATGGCATCTATTTATCAAGCCATCAACCACAAATACGCTGGAATTCCACAGCGTATTTCTGGCGAGCCTGATTCCCCTTAGTTATCAAACACTACAGACCGACAAAAGTAGAATTTTGTGACGTAACATACGATCCGCCGGACTCAGTCCGACACAGATCGATGCTTACATCATTACAGATGTTCCGAATGCAAATTCGGCACAATCTGACTACTTTTGCTAGTTATCAATTTTCTACCAGGTACGCTCGCCACTATTCCGGCCCAGCGTACCTGGTTTTCAATCCGCCTCCCTGGAGGCGGCGGATGCCATAGGAATCAATGGGAGTCTGAAAGCAGCGAAAGCGTAATGCAATCAGCAAAAAGGATTGAGCTCGCATTCTGTTGGCTAATTGGATCAGCCAATAGGATTTTTCCTACCTTAATTCCGATTGGCTGATCGTAATTGAAGGGACACCATCTTGGATGACGTCACTTAAAGGCACCGTCATTTTGCCCCCCAAAAGGCCCTTTTAAGGGCTATTTGTAATTTAGTGTAGGGTAGGGCTTTTTTTATTTTGGGGGGGGGGCTTTTTTATTTTGTTAGGGGGATTAGATTAGGTGTAATTAGTTTAAGAATCTTGTAATTTCTTTATTATTTTCTGTAATTTAGTGGGTTTTTTGTACTTTAGATAATTTTATTTAATTGTAATTAATTGTATTTAATTTAGGGAATTAATTTAATTATAGTGTAGTGTTAGGTGTAATTGTAACTTAGGTTAGGTTTTATTTTACAGGTAAAATTCTCTTTATTTTAACTAGGTAGTTATTAAATAGTTAATAACTATTTAGTAACTATTGTACTTAGTTAAAATAAATACAAACTTGCCTGTAAAATAAAAATAAACCTTAAGATAGCTACAATGTAACTATTAGTTATATTGTATCTAGTTTAGGGTTTATTTTACAGGTAAGTATTTAGTTTTAAATAGGAATAATTTATTTAATGATAGGAATATTTATTTAGATTTATTTAAATTATATTTAAGTTAGGGGGTGTTAGGGTTAGGGTTAGACTTATGTTTAGGGGTTAATAAATTTAATATTGTGGCGGCAACATTGAGGGCGGCAGATTAGGGGTTAATAAATGTAGGTAGGTGGCGGCGGTGTAGGGGGGCAGATTAGGGGTTAATAAATATAATGTAGGTGGCGGCGGTGTAGGGGGCGGCAGATTAGGGGTTAATAAATATAATGTAGGTGGCGGTGGGTTCCGGGAGCCACGGTTTAGGGGTTAAACACTTTATTTAGTTGCGGCGGGGTCCATGAGCGGCGGTTTAGCGGTTAATACATTTATTAGAGTTACGGTGGGCTCCAGGAGCGGCGGTATAGGGGGTAAACAGTATAATATAGTGTGGGTGTTTAGTGACAGGGTACCAATAAAGCTGGGAAAAAGCCGAAGAGCAGCGAGATCGATGACTGTTAGTTAACAACAGTCTGCTGCTCATAACACCGTACTTGGTGCACGGCTTTTTGACAGCTTTTTTGATAATTTTGGAGAACGTATTCAGGTCCGCGGCAGCGATATTTGGCGATCTTAGGCGAGCGTATTGGTGCTGTTTAATGCAAGTAAGTTGACGGCTTGATAAATAGATGTCTATAAGTCTTAGAGAATTCATGCTAATGCATTTAGATTTACATTTACATTTCTGAACAAATACTATAAAATAGCTTTTTCATTGCCGACAAATAATATCTGTTGAGTTCATTTGATCATTAAATAGACAGTAAACTCAACATAAAACTTTAAAGTTCCAATATAATTTTCTTTTCACATTTCCAAAATATACTTTGTTGAAGAGTAGAACTAGGTAGACTTATAGGAGCTTTAAAGTGTGCAATTATCTTTAAAAAATTGTGGCAGCAATAGAAATATTATATATTGTTCTGAACACTGCTGCCATATAGTGATAGACACATGCACTCACCTAAGCCTACCTAGGTTTACAATAAAAGATACCAAGAGAACAAAACAAAATTGATTTAAAAAAAGTTAGCTGGAAGGTTTTGAAAATTCCAAGCGCTATTTGAAATTGAAAGTTTCATTTTGACCCTTTTAAATACTTTTATTATTAATAAATAACAACATGTAATTGTAGAGTATTTTTCTCCAGATGCGGTTACAATTCATTAAATTTTAAGCTCTGGAATTTTAAACTGAACAAATAAAACCAATATTTTAATTTACAACTACATAAAAAATCATGACCTGCTTTACTTTTTGGTATGCACATTCCTTTGTTATTAGTAAATGAAATCATGTTCACCTTATCCTAGGGTTACATTTGCAACATTTATTCAAGGGACATGAAACCCAAAATCTTTCTTTCAAGATTCAGACAAAGAGGCATATTTAAGAAATGTCTTGCGGACCTGATCCGACAGTGCGGATCAGGTCCACAAGACATCGCTGAATGCGGAGAGCAATACGCTCTCCAAATTTAACATTGCACCAGCAGCTCACAAAAGCTACTGGTGCAACGCCGCCCCCTAATGACTCACGGCCAATGGGCCGCCAGCAGGGAGCTGTCAATCAACCTGATTGTACTCGATCGGGTTAAATTGTTGCGATTCCTGTCCGCCTGCTAAGAGAAGACGGACAGGGTTATGGAGCAGTGGTCTTTGTGACCGCTGCTTCATAACTGCTGTTTCTGAAGACTCGCCAGAAACACGGGCCATCAACTTTATAGATAGGCCCCAAAGAATACAATTTTTTTAAAAAAAATCAAATTTACTTTGATTATCAATTTTGCATCATTCTCATGTTATTCTTTGTTGACTAGATCTCGGGATAAATCCAAGAAGTTCCAGGTTTGGACAATGACAATTCCCAATAAGGGCACATGGAAAAAGTCTACTCCTCTTTACCAAAGACCAGTTTATAAAAGGACCGTTAAACTTGACATTTCAACAATGCATAAAATGTTTCAGTATAGCAAGTGAAACATTATTGTAATATACATTCATTATTTTATTTTGCATCCTTTTGCTTTAAAATACTTCAGAAAATTTAGCTTGTTCCACTTTTTGCCTATAGATGCTTGAATTAATACTTTTAGGCAATGAACAATATGTGAGCTTTTGTTTACTTCTCCCCTGCCCCCTAACCTTTTCTGAAGTCACTTGCTTTTAAATGGTGAATGATCAGTTTTGCATCAACAATCATGATAGGACAAACATTCTTTTCAATAGCAGTGTGGCACACTAGGTCATTTAGGTGTGAATATTATATATACACACACACATATATATTTGATGTTGAATAGAAAAGAAAATATGTCATTTTGTTTAAATTATTGTTAAATAAATTATTACTTAGTAACTATGTTAGCAAGGTTAGCAAGGGTTCTTTTGTTCTGGGGTATAGGTAAATCAGTGAAATGAAAAAACATAAAACAATATGTTTATTTGACAAAATAAAGCATTGCAAAATTATTTCCAAAAATGAAGGTTCATATTAATGTAGTTTACAATTTCTGTTTCATGTTCTTTAAGTAGCAACATAAATTAAAATTTGAATTTAATAGGTCATGGGTGGAGCACTGTATTTAAGCTGAGTTTCAATTAGTAAGCATTTAAAGACAGGAATTTCCTAATGTGTAAACTTAACATTGTTTTTTTATTAATCTTTTTATTTATTTAATTTTAATTTTAATTTAATTTAGATTTCCGTGCATAATGATGTTAAAATAAACAGTTAGTAAGCAATATGTACCTTAATTCAATAACCAACACTACACCAGTCACTTGTTTGGAATGGAAAGGGTTAACAGACCCTTACAAAGCCTTTCAATCTAAAGCAGTTTGTCACAGTCTCGCCACTCCAAACAAGCCTGTTCAGTGTGTTAAGTGAGTGCAAAAGTTATCAAACACTCTCTAGTTTGTTCTAGAAAAAATGCCCAAAACGTCCTTTTAATGCCACCCACACTGAACTAAATATATACTGCCACCACCTATGATTATCAGATTAAAGATCCCAAACACAATTTAGCAAACATTAATCTAAAAAAAGCACAGTAATAATATTTCCAGTCTCTTTCATTAACGTGATTCAAATATTAGACAAAGGCAAAACTTAATAAAGGAACATTTATTATGAGCAAAAAAAAAACTGTGCGTTTATATAAGAAAAGGGTGTAAACAAATAAAATTAGACACAGCAAACAGTTTTAAAAATAAAAGGGAGAAATAACAACCTATAACTTTACCAGAATATAGTATTCTGCTTCAAGGGAAATGGGCTAGAGAACAGTAAAAATATGCTATAACAGACAGCCTCCCATCTAAAATGACATAATTTGTGTATATTTTCCCCACTATAGACATGAAAATATCAGCTCAGGTTCCTAAGCTAGCCTCTCTAGCTTAGAGGGGGGGGGGGGGGGTAAGAGAGCCCCCCCCAGCTTTTGTGACCCTATATTCTGAGGTAGAAAAAATCCTGAATTTATACCATTAGCATAACTTCTTCACAGGCACACTTAATTTACCTACAAGCTAGTCAAATCAAGTCTATAGGTCATAGGGAACATTTTAATACTAAACACAATATATGTTTTATTCTTTATTGTTAAAAGCCAGTCACCTAGATTATGAGTTATGCACGCTATAGGGAAATTAACAAATGCAACAAAAGTTGTGTTATTTAACCCTCTATAGTGCTGCCATTGCAAGTTTTGAAACAGCCGGCTTGTGCATGCGATTTGGTTGCGTTGAGCTCCATACCGCACACAATTCAAGGTTTTTCCCATAGACATCAATGGGGAGAAGGTGTCAGAAAAAAACACCTGAAGTGCCGATTAAAAAGTTCCATAACGGGGCAGAGTCTAGCCACGCTAGGAGATGGCAGAGGGTCTACACTTTATCAGAAAAATTAGAAGACCTGGAAAACAGGACCCGCCGAAATAATCTCCGAATAAGGGGTGTATCCAAAACCATCTACCCCCCGGCGATTGAGGGATATCTCCAGGCCCTTTTTAGAGTTGTCAAGGATGATCCCTCCAGCATAGATATCCAGATAGAGAGAGCCCATAGAGCCCTGAGGCCTAAACCTCCACCTAAGGCCCCGCCGAGGGACATAATAGTTAAATTCCTCAGATACAAAGACAAAGAAGATCTGCTCCTCTTTGCAAGGGAAAAACATCCAATCATGCACGCAGGCGAGGAAATACACTTATTCACCGATCTCTCCCCCACCACCCTCCAAAAAAGAAGGGATCTTTCTCACGTAACTGACATCCTGAAGAAACATAAAATTCAATACAGATGGGGCTTCCCGGTCTCGCTGATTGCCACTGCTAACAACAAAACAGCCATTTTCAGGCCTGGAGCGGACCTAGATCTTTTTTACAGGGAACTATCTCTATCACAGTGACATTCCAAGCTCTGGCTCCCATACAAGAAGCCCTTCTGACAGCTAAGAATGGAGTCTCTTTATATATTTTCATTGGTGTATCCTTTTTTTTTGGTTTAAAAATAGTAATGAAAGGGCACTCGGGGGGACCTCTGCAGTCCAACTCACCATGACTCACTTGAGGTGGGCCTCCCTG
This sequence comes from Bombina bombina, assembly GCF_027579735.1. Classification (NCBI taxonomy): domain Eukaryota; kingdom Metazoa; phylum Chordata; class Amphibia; order Anura; family Bombinatoridae; genus Bombina; species Bombina bombina. The sequence goes on from NC_069500.1 coordinate 101,232,798, forward strand.
GCGCCCATCAACCAATGACTCTAACTTAAGTTTTTGATCATTTGATTTGAATGTATAATCAAACTTTTCTTTCCATACATAGGCCTAGATTTGGAGTTTGGCGGTAGAAGGGCTGTTAACGCTCCGTGGGTTTTTTTCTGGCCGCACCATAAATTTAACTCTGGTATCGAGAGTTCAAACAAATGCTGCGTTAGGCTCCAAAAAAGGAGTGTAGAGCATTTTTACCGCAAATGCAACTCTCGATACCAGAGTTGCTTACGGACGCGGCCAGCCTCAAAAACGTGCTCGTGCACGATTCTCCCATAGGAAACAATGGGGCTGTTTGAGCTGAAAAAAAACCTAACACCTGCAAAAAAGCAGCGTTCAGCTCCTAACGCAGCCCCATTGTTTCTTATGGGGAAACACTTCCTACGTCTGCACCTAACACTCTAACATGTACCCCGAGTCTAAACACCCCTAACCTTACACTTATTAACCCCTATTCTGCTGCCCCCGCTATCGCTGACCCCTGCATATTTTTTTTAACCCCTAATCTGCCGCTCCGTAAACCGCCGCAACCTACGTTATCCCTATGTACCCCTAATCTGCTGCCCTAACATCGCCGACCCCTATATTATATTTATTAACCCCTAATCTGCCCCCCTCAACGTCGCCGACACCTGCCTACACTTATTAACCCCTAATCTGCCCTCCCTAACATCGCCGACACCTACCTTCAATTATTAACCCCTAATCTGCCGAGCGGACCTCACCGCTATTCTAATAAATGTATTAACCCCTAAAGCTAAGTCTAACCCTAACACTAACACCCCCCTACCTTAAATATAATTTACATCTAACGAAATAAATTAACTCTTATTAAATAACTTATTCCTATTTAAAGCTAAATACTTACCTGTAAAATAAATCCTAATATAGCTACAATATAAATTATTATTATATTATAGCTATTTTAGGATTAATATTTATTTTACAGGCAACTTTGTAATTATTTTAACCAGGTACAATAGCTATTAAATAGTTAAGAACTATTTAATAGTTACCTAGTTAAAATAATAACAAATTTACCTGTAAAATAAATCCTAACCTAAGATATAATTAAACCTAACACTACCCTATCAATAAATTAATTAAATAAACTACCTACAATTACCTACAATTAACCTAACACTACACTATCAATAAATCAATTAAACACAATTCCTACAAATAAATACAATTAAATAAACTAGCTAAAGTACAAAAAATAAAAAAGAACTAAGTTACAAAAAATAAAAAAATATTTACAAACATAAGAAAAATATTACAACAATTTTAAACTAATTACACCTACTCTAAGCCCCCTAATAAAATAACAAAGACCCCCAAAATAAAAAATTCCCTACCCTATTCTAAATTAAAAAAGTTAAAAGCTCTTTTACCTTACCAGCCCTGAACAGGGCCCTTTGCGGGGCATGCCCCAAGAATTTCAGCTCTTTTGCCTGTAAAAGAATAAATACAATACCCCCCCCAACATTACAACCCACCACCCACATACCCCTAATCTAACCCAAACCCCCCTTAAATAAACCTAACACTAAGCCCCTGAAGATCTTCCTACCTTGTCTTCACCATCCAGGTTCACCGATCCGTCCTGAAGAGCTCCTCCGATGTCCTGATCCAAGCCCAAGCGGGGGGCTGAAGAGGTCCATGATCCGGTCAAAGTCTTCATCCAAGCGGGGCAGAAGAGGATCTTCCATCCGATTGAAGTCATCATCCAGGCGGCATCTTCAATGGTCTTCCATCCGGAGCGAAGCGGCAGGATCCTGAAGACCTCCAGCGCGGAACATCCATCCGGCCCGACGACTGAACGACGAATGACTGTTCCTTTAAGGGACGTCATCCAAGATGGCGTCCCTCGAATTCCGATTGGCTGATAGGATTCTATCAGCCAATCGGAATTAAGGTAGAAATTTTCTGATTGGCTGATGGAATCAGCCAATCAGAATCAAGTTCAATCCGATTGGCTGATCCAATCAGCCAATCAGATTGAGCTCGCATTCTATTGGCTGTTCCGATCAGCCAATAGAATGCGAGCTCAATCTGATTGGCTGATTGGATCAGCCAATCGGATTGAACTTGATTCTGATTGGCTGATTCCATCAGCCAATCAGAAAATTCCTACCTTAATTCCGATTGGCTGATAGAATCCTATCAGCCAATCGGAATTCGAGGGACGCCATCTTGGATGACGTCCCTTAAAGGAACAGTCATTCGTCGTTCAGTCGTCGGGCCGGATGGATGTTCCGCGCTGGAGGTCTTCAGGATCCTGCCGCTTCGCTCCGGATGGAAGACCATAGAAGATGCCGCCTGGATGATGACTTCAATCGGATGGAAGATCCTCTTCTGCCCTGCTTGGATGAAGACTTTGACCGGATCATGGACCTCTTCAGCCCCCCGCTTGGGCTTGGATCAGGACATCGGAGGAGCTCTTCAGGACGGATCGGTGAACCTGGATGGTGAAGACAAGGTAGGAAGATCTTCAGGGGCTTAGTGTTAGGTTTATTTAAGGGGGGTTTGGGTTAGATTAGGGGTATGTGGGTGGTGGGTTGTAATGTTGGGGGGGGGGGTATTGTATTTATTCTTTTACAGGCAAAAGAGCTGAAATTCTTGGGGCATGCCCCGCAAAGGGCCCTGTTCAGGGCTGGTAAGGTAAAAGAGCTTTTAACTTTTTTAATTTAGAATTGGGTAGGGAATTTTTATTTTGGGGGTCTTTGTTATTTTATTAGGGGGCTTAGAGTAGGTGTAATTAGTTTAAAATTGTTGTAATATTTTTCTTATGTTTGTAAATATTTTTTTATTTTTTGTAACTTAGTTCTTTTTTATTTTTTGTACTTTAGCTAGTTTATTTAATTGTATTTATTTGTAGGAATTGTATTTAATTAATTTATTGATAGTGTAGTGTTAGGTTAATTGTAGGTAATTGTAGGTAGTTTATTTAATTAATTTATTGATAGGGTAGTGTTAGGTTTAATTATATCTTAGGTTAGGATTTATTTTACAGGTAAATTTGTTATTATTTTAACTAGGTAACTATTAAATAGTTCTTAACTATTTAATAGCTATTGTACCTGGTTAAAATAATTACAAAGTTGCCTGTAAAATAAATATTAATCCTAAAATAGCTATAATATAATTATAATTTATATTGTAGCTATATTAGGATTTATTTTACAGGTAAGTATTTAGCTTTAAATAGGAATCATTTATTTAATAAGAGTTAATTTATTTCGTTAGATTTAAATTATATTTAACTTAGGGGGGTGTTAGTGTTAGGGTTAGACTTAGCTTTAGGGGTTAATACATTTATTATAGTAGCGATGAGCTCCGGTCGTCAGATTAGGGGTTAATAATTGAAGGTAGGTGTCAGCGATGTTAGGGAGGGCAGATTAGGGGTTAATACTATTTATGATAGGGTTAGTGAGGCGGGTTAGGGATTAATAACTTTATTATAGTAGCGGTGCGGTCCGCTCGGCAGATTAGGGGTTAATAAGCGTAGGCAGGTGTCGGCGACGTTGAGGGGGGCAGATTAGGGGTTAATAAATATAATATAGGGGTCGGCGATGTTAGGGCAGCAGATTAGGGGTACATAGGGATAACGTAGGTGGCGGCGCTTTGCGGTCGGCAGATTAGGGGTTAATAAGTGTAGGCAGGTGGAGGTGACGTTGTGGGGGGCAGGTTAGGGGTTAATAAATATAATATAGGGTTCGGCGGGGTTAGGGGCAGCAGATTAGGGGTACATAAGTATAACGTAGGTGGCGGTCGGCAGATTAGGGGTTAAAAATATTTAATCGAGTGTTGGCGATGTGGGGGGACCTCGGTTTAGGGGTACATAGGTAGTTTATGGGTGTTAGTGTACTTTAGGGTACAGTAGTTAAGAGCTTTATGAACCGGCGTTAGCCCAGAAAGCTCTTAACTCCTGCTATTTTCAGGCGGCTGGAGTTTTGTCGTTAGAGCTCTAACGCTCACTTCAGAAACGACTCTAAATACCGGCGTTAGGAAGATCTCATTGAAAAGATAGGATACGCAATTGGCGTAGGGGGATCTGCGGTATGGAAAAGTCGCGGCTGAAAAGTGAGCGTTAGACCCTTTAATCACTGACTCCAAATACCAGCGGGCGGCCAAAACCAGCGTTAGGAGCCTCTAACGCTGGTTTTCACGGCTACCGCCGAACTCTAAATCTAGGCCATAGACTGCTTAACATCAGATAGGCCTACACCCCTATAGGTGATTAGAGACTGCACCCCCGAGTCACCCTAGACAAGTTTCTCTGTTTAACTATTAATGTAAAATTCTTATATGTTACCTGATTGATCCAGATTCTTGAGCACATTCTATTCAATGTTGATCTAACACACTAGTAGCTCTGACCGCCTTATTACAGGGGCCACATTACATACACTTGGCTACGTCACGTTTAAGGAGCTCATACTTACCGAATGCCAATCAGGCTCATATGCCCATTGTTAATTATTGTTATTTCTTTATATCCCTTAGCAATATCTTACAGAAGGTCTCCTTTTAGACAATTAAGCACTCTGATAAAAAACATCACTGTAACAGGATTGAATTATAGAATTACTCCATACAATGTAGATAATCCATCTCCTCTGACACCTTTACTCCCCCCCCCCCCCGCACGTTTCATACCCCTTCCCCACACTTTGGCCATCAAGTTTGACGCACTTCTTTTCAAATGCTTAGCATAGTCGGTTATGGAGACACTTTCCCAGTGTAAAAACCTTTTTAACGAAGGGTTTCCAACTCCTCTCTTGGAGTTGTGCTTTCTTTTCCCACATAACCTTGTTGAGCTCACTCATTGCATAGGACTTCGCTATTGTTAGTCTTGTTCTACATCATCTTTTTGCAACCTTGTTAGAGTGTCTTTAACTTTTCATAAAACTCTTCCTTTTCCTCAACTTGTTTCTTACTTCTACTCCCTCTTATATCCTCTCTTGGTTATTTCCCCTTTTGTGTTTTTTTTCAGGAAGAAGGGAGACAATGCGGCGCAGTAGATTTCATGATCACTCGCTAAAGCTGACCTTGATAAATGTCAAAGGGCTCAATGACCCTGGCAAGCGCTCTATAGCACTCCAGGAATTAAACAGAATGAAGAGCCAAATCGTCCTGTTACAAGAAACTCATTTCCAAAAAGGTAAAGAACACCATTGGTCCCCAAAACATTTTCCCATATCTATCTTTGCCTCTGGTCCAAGTAAAAAAGGGGGGGTTGGAATCCTTATTCATAAAACACTGCCCCTTAAGATCACACACCTCATAAAAGACCCGAAAGGACGTTATATTCTCCTAGTGGGCATCCTCTTTGGACAAAACATTACTATACTGAACGTCTATGCTCCCAATCAAGTGCAAGATAAATTCTTCAAAGATGCCCTAAACAATTTACTAGATTCTGCTAAAGGAGTGATATTCTTGGCAGGAGATTTTAACCTCTGCCTCGACCCCCTCCTAGATACCTGAAAAGGAACCACCAGTGTGTCTGGTCCAATCCTTAAGAAGGTGAAGCACACACTAAACATTCACACTATGCAGGACATATGGAGATTATTACACCCTACATATAGGGACTGCACCTTCTTTTCTGCACCACACAATTGCTATACAAGAATTGACTATATGATGACTAACTCTCATGGACTTTCCCTGATTACACAATGTGACATAGGAAGTATAACCTGGACTGATCATGCCCCAGTAACTTGCTCTTTTCTCTGGCCTGATCTTCCAATCACACATAGAATTTGGAGATTAGATGACTCGCTTCTAGACAACCCTTTAGTCTTGGAGGATGTGACAAAAGCTCTCTCAGAGTACTTCACACTTAAAAGATACGTCCTCCTCCCCAATGATAGAGTGGGAAGCCCACAAATCGGTGATTCGTGGAGTATTCATAAAACATAGCGCTAGACTAGCTAAACAAGCCAGAACTTTTCACACGGGTCTTCTAGACAGGATTAGTGCCCTAGAAAAACTACACAAACAAGACCCTTCTAAAGTTACCTATGTACAGGAGTTAACATCCGCAAGAACCAAACTAAAGCATTATCTTATCAAATCACATCAAAGAAGCGCCCTTTTACTTAAGCAGCACTACTATGAGGGAGGTAACAAGCCAGGTAAGATACTGGCGAGAACTCTCCGTAGGAGGCAATTGGCTACTCACATACAATTGTTATACACCAAGGAAGGCACAGTGGTACATAGTAGTAAACATATCACTTCCACCTTTAGGACTTATTATAAGTCTCTTTACAACATTAATAGCACTAACGCCCCCCCAGACTCATTCTCAAACAACGAAAATTTCACGGAACGTATAGACAGCTTCTTTAGTAACCTAAAGCTCCCTATTCTAAATGATACTGAGAAATGTAACTTGGCAGCTAATATTACAATAGAAGAAATACAGCAAGCTATTAAAGATACACCATCTAGTAAAAGTCACATCTACTGTCCCCTTACATGTTACGGTTGTTTAACAAACTAAGAGACAGCCCTGTCCTATCCAAACAACTTCTCGAGGCCCACATTACAGTTATCCCCAAAACAGGAAAACCACCCACACACCCTGAAAATTTCGGACCCATCTCTCTTATTAACACTGACATGAAGTTGCTCGCACAAATTCTGGCCACCAGACTAAACACATATTTACCTAAACTGATAGCTAAAGATCAAGTTGGTTTTGTCCCGGGAAGAGAAGCCCGGGACAACACCATTAAAATATTACAATTGATTAATCACGCAGCTGTCACGAATACACCTTTAGTCCTCCTTGCAACAGACGCGGAGAAGGCCTTCGACAGGGTTCGATGGTCTTTTCTACAGAGAACCATGATTGAATTGGGGCTCCCAAAACCCTTTTTAAACATAGCCATGGCATTATACTCCTCCCCGAATGCCAGAATTAGAGTTAACGGCACCCTTTCAGATTCATTTAACATAACAAATGGCACCAGGCAGGGATGTCCTTTGTCTCCCTTGTTATTCGCCATGGCTATGGAGGTTCTAGCTCAAAAGGTTAGAAATAATACTGAGATTAGAAGGTTGACGGTAGGAGATTTTGAACATAAACAAGCTCTGTACGCTGACGACGCCCTCTTCATCCTGACTGATGCCGACACTTCTGTCCCTGCACTAATCGAAGAAATTAATAGTTATAGCAAGATATCAAACTTTCAATTAAATTTCTCTAAATCGGAATTCCTTAACATAAGCACTAACCCGACCTACATTAAAAACCTAAGCAACACTTACAACATTCCTATAGCCAAGAATAAACTGAAATATCTAGGAATACACCTAACCGCCTCTAGGGCAGACCTGTTTAGGCTAAACTATAGTTCCCTAAAAAACGATATAGTCTGGGATTTATCATCATGGAAAAGCAAAAAACTCTCCTGGCTGGGAAGGATTGGAGTGCTTAAAATGAACATCCTACCCCGCATCTTATATTTGTTTCAAACCCTTCCCATTTCTCTGCCAGCTGGTTTTCTCCCGCAACTACAAAAAGCCTTTGAATAGTTCATATGGGCCGGAGCTAGACGTAGGATCCCAAGAAAAACCATGTACCTTCCCAGGGATGAGGGAGGCCTGGGGGTACCATGCCTAGAAAGATATAAGCAAGCAATAACTCTACAACATGTGGTTGAATGGGCGCATATAAAGCTTGGATCTACATAGACAGACATATCTTCAAGCTTAATAATGTTGCATCGCTGTGCAGGACAGCTAACCAAAAGAGATCCAAGCTAATTGATAAATACTATGTCACAGCAGGTATACTAACAGAATGGGACAAAATCATTGCAACTAGCACACACATTTCCACGAAATATGCCCCGCTCACTCCAATTATTGAACATGTAGATCTACCATATTGTAGGCTGGGGTTTTCTAGACTACATCCCTACACTCTAAAATCAGGGACGATGCTCTCAGTCACAACAGAGAGAGGACTAAAAACACAAGCTGAACTGGAAGAGGTACATGGGGAGATTTTCTCCTCATGGTTTCACTAGCACCAACTGATCCATTTTATATCACATCACAGGCACAAGGGAGATTTTGGTAGAAAGCTGACACCCTTTGAAGACCTTTGTACATCTCAGGCTCTTCCGACCCACTTGATTTCTAAACTATATAAAATACTTAGCAGGACTGGCCCATCAGACCTTCCGTCCTACACATACTCGTGGAAGAAAGAATTTAACTGTGATCTGGAGGATGAGGCTTGGTATCAAGCTTTCAGATTAACTAAAAAATCATCAGTCTCGGCAGTAACGCAAGAAATCCATATAAAACTTCTATGTAGATGGTATCTAACACCATCCCGACTGGACAAGATATACCCCATGCTCAGTAATACTTGTTGGAGGGGTTGTGGGGGAGAGGGAACTCTCCTTCACATCTGGTGGTCATGCCCCCAACTGAAGAATTTTTGGCAATAAAGCTTGTCAGAGATTTTGGAGATCCTAGGATCACAGATAGAACACAGCCCAAACACATTACTTCTCCTGTCGCTTCCTAAGTTGGTAGGGGAGGGCAAACACCCATTATTACTAATTAGGCTTACGGCGGCCAAAAAAACTTATCCCGAAGTTATGGAAAACTCAAACAATCCCTACTCTTCACGCATGGAGAACAGCTGTGGCTGAACTTCTCTCTAATTTTGTCTCTAAGATCATACTTTCTCCCTTTCAAGCGCTTTCTGATGGAATGTACAACTATGGTTGTTGACTTAAAGGATGGCTTAATGTTTCTTATTGAACTCTACACTGTGTGCAGAATTATTAGTCAAATGAGCATTTTGACCACATCATCCTCTTTATGCATGTTGTCTTACTCCAAGCTGTATAGGCTCGAAAGCCTACTACTAATTAAGCATATTAGGTGATGTGCATCTCTGTAATGAGAAGGGGTGTGGTCTAATGACATCAACACCCTATATCAGGTGTGCATAATTATTAGGCAACTTCCTTTCCTTTGGCAAAATGGGTCAAAAGAAGGACTTGACAGGCTCAGAAAAGTAAAAAATAGTGAGATATCTTGCAGAGGGATGCAGCACTCTTAAAATTGCAAAGCTTCTGAAGCGTGATCATCGAACAATCAAGCGTTTCATTCAAAATAGTCAACAGGGTCGCAAGAAGCGTGTGGAAAAACCAAGGCGCAAAATAACTGCCCATGAACTGAGAAAAGTCAAGCGTGCAGCTGCCAAGATGCCACTTGCCACCAGTTTGGCCATATTTCAGAGCTGCAACATCACTGGAGTGCCCAAAAGCACAAGGTGTGCAATACTCAGAGACATGGCCAAGGTAAGAAAGGCTGAAAGACGACCACCACTGAACAAGACACACAAGCTGAAACGTCAAGACTGGGCCAAGAAATATCTCAAGACTGATTTTTCTAAGGTTTTATGGACTGATGAAATGAGAGTGAGTCTTGATGGGCCAGATGGATGGGCCCGTGGCTGGATTGGTAAAGGGCAGAGAGCTCCAGTCCGACTCAGACGCCAGCAAGGTGGAGGTGGAGTACTGGTTTGGGCTGGTATCATCAAAGATGAGCTTGTGGGGCCTTTTCGGGTTGAGGATGGAGTCAAGCTCAACTCCCAGTCCTACTGCCAGTTTCTGGAAGACACCTTCTTCAAGCAGTGGTACAGGAAGAAGTCTGCATCCTTCAAGAAAAACATGATTTTCATGCAGGACAATGCTCCATCACACGCGTCCAAGTACTCCACAGCGTGGCTGGCAAGAAAGGGTATAAAAGAAGAAAATCTAATGACATGGCCTCCTTGTTCACCTGATCTGAACCCCATTGAGAACCTGTGGTCCATCATCAAATGTGAGATTTACAAGGAGGGAAAACAGTACACCTCTCTGAACAGTGTCTGGGAGGCTGTGGTTGTTGCTGCACGCAATGTTGATGGTGAACAGATCAAAACACTGACAGAATCCATGGATGGCAGGCTTTTGAGTGTCCTTGCAAAGAAAGGTGGCTATATTGGTCACTGATTTGTTTTTGTTTTGTTTTTGAATGTCAGAAATGTATATTTGTGAATGTTGAGATGTTATATTGGTTTCACTGGTAAAAATAAATAATTGAAATGGGTATATATTTGTTTTTTGTTAAGTTGCCTAATAATTATGCACAGTAATAGTCACCTGCATACACAGATATCCCCCTAAAATAGCTATAACTAAAAACAAACTAAAAACTACTTCCAAAAATGTTCAGCTTTGATATTAATGAGTTTTTTGGGTTCATTGAGAACATGGTTGTTGTTCAATAATAAAATTAATCCTCAAAAATACAACTTGCCTAATAATTCTGCACTCCCTGTAGATGTGTATCATTAGCCATATTCTGCATTTCTGTATTTCATTTGATGTTCTAATGCATATACATCCTTGTTGTAATTTGGTTTCCGTAACGCAGCCCCATTGATGTCTATAGGGAAAAAAAGGTAACATTTAAACCTAACACCCAAACATAAACCCTAAGTCTAAACACCCCTAATCTGCTGCCCCCCGACATCGCCGACACCTACATAATGTTATTAACCCCTAATCTGACTCTCCCAATATCGCCGCCACCGAAATAAATCTATGAACCCCTAATCTGCCGCTCCCGATATCGCTGCCACTATACTAAAGTTATTAACCCCTATTCCCCTGCACCCCGACATCGCCCACACTATAATAAATCTATTAACCCCTATTCCACCACTCCCGACATTGCTGCCACTAAATAAAGTTATTAACCTCTAAACTTCTGGCCTCCCAAATCACTACCACTAAATAAGCCTATTAACCTCTAAACCGCCAGCCCCCCACATTGCAACAACCTGAATTAAACTATATTAACCCTTAAACCTAACCCTAATGTAACCCTAAACTTAATGTAACCTTAACTCTAACCCTAACCCTAACACCCCCTAACTTTAACATAATTAGTATAGAGCTAAAAATTACAATTATTAACTAGATAATACCTATTTAAATCTAAATACAAAGTAACTTACCTGTAAAATTAAAACCTAAGCTAGCTACAATATAACTAATTGTTATATTTTGTCTAGCTTAGGTTTTATTTTTATTTTACAGGTAAGTATGTATTTATTTTAAGTAGGTAGACTAGTTAGTAAATAGTTATTTACTATTTACTAACTACCTTGTAAAAATAAATACAAACTTACCTGTGAAAGAAAACCTAACCTGACATACACTTAGAAAAAAAATAAAAAACACTAAAATTGCACAAAATAAAAAAACTAGAATAAACTACCAATGGCCCTTAAAAGGGCTTTTTGTGGGCCCTTAAAATGGCCTTTTGCAGGGCATTGCCCTAAAGTTAGCAGCTCTTTTGCTACAAAACAAAACAAACACCCCCTAACAGTATACAACCCCCCACCCCCCAAACCCATAAAATAAAAATAAAGTAAAACCTAATCTGCCCATTGCCATGAAAAGGGCATCTGTATGGGCACTGCCCTTAAAAGGATATTTAGCTCCTTTTCCTGCTCTTAAAAGGGCATTCAGCTCTTTTATGAAATGCCCAAACCCTAATCTACCCCCCCACCCCAAAATAAAAAAAACTAATCTAGAATAAACTACCAATAGCCCTTAAACAGCTCTTTTACTTGAAATTTTTTTACAAAGACCCACTAACATTACAAACCCCCCAACCCACAAAATAAAAAAAACTATCTAAAAAACCTAAGCTACCCATTGCCCTGAAAGGGGCATTTGTTTGGGCATTGTCCTTAAAAGGGCATTTAGCTTTTTTGCATTGCCCTGAAAAGGACATTTAGCTTGTTTACAAAAAAAGCCCAAACCTAAGCTAAGAAAAAACTCACCAAAACAAAATCCTAACACTAACTCAGAAGATTCACTCACAGTTGCTGAAGTTCCGCTTGAAGGATCTTCATCCTGGCGGCTCCATCTTCATCCAGGCGGCTCCATCTCCATCCAGACAGCAAGCGGTTCCATCTTCTATCTTCATCTCGGCGGCGCGGATCGGATCCATCTTGAGGACATCCGGCGTGGAGAATCCTCTTCATATGGTCGCCCCGTACACTGAATCTTCAATGCAAGGTACGCAATTCAAAATGTCGTCCCTTGCATTCCTATTGGCTGATTTGATTTTGGAAATTCAAAACAGCCAATAGGATGAGAGCTACTGAAATCCTTTTGGCTGTTCAAATCAGCCAATAGGATAAGAGCTACTAAAATTCTATTGGCTATTAAAATCAGCCAATAGAATTTCAGTAGCTCTCATCCTATTGGCTGATTTGAACACCCAATAGGATTTCAGTATCTCTCATCCTATTGGCTGATTTGAATTTTTAAAATCAAATCAGCCAATAGGAATGCAAAGGACGCCATTTTGAATCGCATGAAAAGCAACCGTATGAAGAGGATGCTCAGTGCCGGATGTCTTCAGAATGGATCCGCTCCACAACCCGGGATGAAGATAGAAGATGCCGTCTGGATGAAGATGGAGCCGCCTGCCGCATGGATGAAGATGGAGCTGCCTGGATAAAGATGGAGCTGCCGGGATGAAGATCATCAAGCGGGACTTCAGAAAATGTGAGTGGATCTTCAACAGTTAGTGTTAGGATTTTTTAAGGTTTTTTTGGGTGTTTTTTTTCTAGTTTAGGGTTTGGGCTTTTCGTAAACAAGCTAAATTCCCTTTTCAGGGCAATGCAAAAGAGCTAAATACCCTTTTAAGGGCAATGGGTAGCTTAGGTTTTTTTTAGAGTTGGGTTTATTATTTTGGGGGTTGGTTTGGTGGTTGGTTTTACTGTTGTAGGGTCTTTGTATTTTTTTTTTAAGGTAAAAGAGCTGTTTAACTTAGGGCAATGCCATACAAAAGGCCATTTTAAGGGCTATTGGTAGTTTATTGTAGGCTAGGGTTTTTTTTTATTTTGGGTGGGCTTTTTTATTTTTATAGGGCTATTAGATTATGTGTAATTCTTTTTTATTTTTGATAATTTAGTTTGTTATTTTTCATAATTTAGTGTTTGTTATTTTTTGTTATTTAGTATTTTTTTATTTTTTGTAATTAGATAGTTTGTAATTTTTAGTGTTAAGATTTTTTTAATGTGTAATATAGTTTATTTAATTAGTAGTTAGTTTAATTTTAGTTTACTCGTTATATTAGTTTAATTAACAATATTAATTGTTAGTTTAAACTTAGTTTTTTTAATTTTACAGGTAAGTTTTAATTTAATTTAAGATAGGGAAATTGTAATTTTAATATAAAGTTAGGGAGGGCATTAGGTTTAGGGGTTACTAGTTTAAATTAGTTTATTGCAATGTGGGGGGCTTTTGGTTTAGGGGTTAATAGTTTTATTTAGTATATTTCGTTGTGGGGGGCTTGCGGTTTAGGGATTAATAGGTTTTTTATAGTGGCAGCGGTGTAGGGCTTAATAACTTTAGTATAGTGGGGGCGATGTGGGCGGACGGCAGATTAGGGGTTAATTATATTTAAATAGTGTTTGCGATTTGGGAGTGCGGCGGTTTAGGGGTTAATAACTTTATAGTGGCAACAATGTCGGGGAGCGGTGGAATAAGGGTTAATAATTTTTTATTAGTGGTGGTGATGTCGGGAGCTGCAGATTAGGGGTTAATAAGTTTAATATAGTGTTTGCGATGCGGGAGGGCCTCGGTTTAGGGTTTAATAGGTAGTTTATCTGTGTTTAGTGCACTTTGTAACAGTTTAGTTATGAGTTTTGTAGAGTAAAACTCCTAACTACTGCTTTTAGATTGCAAAACAGATCTTGTCGGTATAGGCTGCAACACAAGCTTTTTAGAGCAAAACTCGTAATGGCTGCGCTATTGAAGTCCCATGAAAAAATGTGATTTTACGAGTGCAGGACTGACGTTGTGTTTCAGGCTAAAAGGTTTGCGGTACAGCTATACCGACAAGACTTGTAATGGCTGCAGTACTGTTTTAACACTGAAATTACCAGTGTAATTTCAGTGTATGTAGTAAATGAATAGATTTAGCCTCATGTAGATAACCTTAGTCAATTTAGGACTCCCTGTTGATAACCTAAGAACATAAGATTCTCCAGTAAACCATGAATTAAATTGATAGATTTAGTCTCATGTAGATAACACTAGTTAACTTGGGACTCCCTGTGATAACTCCAGCACATTTGTGACTCCTAAATATATTGAGCTTCCTATATAATTTATCTTTTAATTTAATCTTTGGATACTACGACTGTTCATACACTACCCCATACATTTCCAAATATTTGAGTACATTGAGAAATTCTAGACTAATAACGAGAAAGCTCTGACATATATAACATTTATGATATATTAATTATTTTTGAAAGATCTGCAATAATACCATGTTTAATAACTACCTTCAAAGAGAAATCGATTTATTTTTAATTTTCATTTTATTTGTAATCTTTATTTAGATTGTGCAGATGGTTAATATATATGTGTGAATTGAGAATAACAAATGTGGTCTCAAATATGACGTGAGAAATAATCATCATGTTCAATTACTGATATACCATCCATAGACTCTCAGTATACCTTTTATAATACGCAAATGAAATATATGTCTTATTTTTTATTTATGACTATATATATATCGATTATAATGAATTGAGCAATTGCACTTTCCCAAGAGAAACGCTTTAGAAACAAACTTCGGAATTGCAGCATGGATTATAAACACATTAAGACATATTCTTTGAAATTGTATTTTCATAAGAAAGAGTTAATCGACGTAACTGCTGATGTCCAACACAATGGGGTTAAAAGGCAAAGTGGAAGAGCTGGCGGGCATCTTGAAAAAGGCTTTACGCCGATATGCGTGGATCCAACCCATACAGCTCTTACAAAGACACCTTCTACAACTGGCACCCAGGACTGCTGTGTGTGACCGCAAGGCTTGAAATAAGAAGCTGCGTGTACATAAATCCAGCGAGAGGAGCCAATTAAAAAAATAAAACTAGTGCGCGCATTTATTCAAAAACAAAGAACTACGCTATTGGTCCGTGATAACCACGTGACCCCACATCGGTCTTTCCCAGTTACAGAAAATCTGACGGAGAGGAGACACATACAAAGAAAACTGCATTTAAGGTATTGCAAGTAACCCTTCTATATGGAGCACTAAAAACAAGTCTCCAAAGAGACCTTTTGAGAAATTTAAGAGGATTATTCAGCTCTGGTTCATTACGACATAATCTAAACACTAGTTGGAAAGTTGCAACAAAGTGGTCATAAAGCTAAGACCCAGGAAACATTTTTTGATATAAAATACCCTTTTTTACCTTTGAGACATTGTCTTTTTTATGCAATTTGTAACACAATAAGGTATACTTATGGAGAGTTTCTGAAGCTGCTATATTGTTATTTTTGTGGACCTTTTTTATTAAGAGTTTTCTCACGTTCAATACCCTGCACTGATATATGTAATAATTTTATGAAACCTTTTTAATGTTTTATTTTATTTTTATTTTTGTATCTAGGTATATTACCGATTAGGTTTTTAATAGACTTTTTAACACCGGTGTTTTAGATTTATGTGCTTTATTTAATTAGATTAATTGAGGGCCCTATTCCCGTGGGAGCTTACAATCTAGACGGATAGGAGGATTGGAAACAGGAGGTGGGGACTGCCGAGGTGAGAATGATATTAGTGAGGAGATAGAGGGCAACTGTTAGTTAATTGAAGTTAGTCTGTTAATAAGTCGGGTGATAAGGTATTTAGGGAACGTTTAAAGGAGGAGAGGTTAGGGGCAAGTCCGACATCTCGAGGAAGTGCATTCCAGAGGGTTGGTGCCGCATGAGAGAAGTCATGTAGTCTAGAATGAGAGGAGGTGATGGTAGAGGATGCAAGAAGCAGGTCGTTGTTGGATCTTAGGGGACGGGCAGGAGTACGTATATTTGTTGGTGAGTGAGGACAGGTAGGGTGGGGCAGCATTTGTGAGGGCTTTGTAGGTCAGGGTGAGAATTTGGAATTTAAATCTGTTGTGAAAGGGGAGCCAGTGAAGGGACTCACAGAGAGGCGCAGCAGAAACAGAGCGTCGGATTGGAGGGGATAGAGGCGGGAGAGAGGGAGGCCATTTAGTAAGTTGTTACAGTAGTCAAGTCGGGAAATTACCAGGGAGTGGATGAGCTGGTATTTTTAGCACTCAGAAACGGACGCATTTTGGAGATATTGCATAGGTGGTTGCGGCAGGATGAAGAGAACAGTTGGATGTGGGGAATGAAGGACAGATTTTAGTCAAGTGTGACTCTGAGGCAGCGGACTTGGGGTGATGGGGAGATAGTGGTGCCGCCAACAGTGATAGAAAAATTATATACTGGAGTGGAGCTAGAGGGGGGTATTAAAAGTAGTTTGGTCTTGGACATATTTATTTTTAGGTGGTGAGAGGCCATCCAGGAGGAAATGCCAGATAAGCAGTCGCTGATGTGAGAGTTGACAGAAGGAGACAGTGCAGGGGTGGAAAGGTAGATCTGGGTATCATCAGCATAGAGGTGATAACTGAAGCCATAGCTATTGATAAGTTTACCCAGACAGACAGGGACAATAGGGAGGAGGAGTCACCAGCAAAAGAGACTGAGAAGGATCTGTTAGAGAGATAAGAGTGAATCCAGGAGAGGGCAGTGTCACAGAGACCAAGAGAACTGAGAGACCGTAGGAGATGGGGATGGTCAACATTGTCAAAGGCAGCAGATAGGTCAAATAAACTGAGTATAGAGTAGTAGCCTTTGTTTTTAGCAGAAAGGAGATCATTAGTAAGCTTGGTGAGGGCAGTCTTAGTTGAGTGTTGGGGACGGAAGCCAGATTGCAGGGGGTCGAGCAATGAGTTGGAGGACAGGAAGTGGGTTAGGCGATTGAAAAATTGTTTTTCAAGGAGTTTTGAAGCTAGTGGGAGCAGTGATATGGGGTGGTAGTTTGCAGGGAAGTTAGGGTCGAGGGAGGGTTTTTTGAGGATGGGGGTGACCTTTGCATGTTTGAAAGAGGCAGGGAATGAGCCGATAGAAAGGGATAGGTTAAATATGTGAGTAAGAGCCGGAGTGAGGGTGGTAGACAGAGGAGGGATTAGATGTGAAGGATACAAGTGGGCAGGTAGTGAGGTGTGAGGAAGACAAAAGGGAAGCCACTTCACTCTCAGTGGTTGGGAGGAGGGTGCAGAGAGTGGCAGAGGGGGTGACTGGGAGTGGAGTTGGGAGATTGCAGGTTTGTTTTGGGATGTTTCCGTGGATTCCAAGTGTTGAAAATAGAGTCTTTTAGGGTTTGAGGAGTGAGTGGATATAAGCGAGAAGTAGGTTTGCTTAGCTAAGCGAAGGGCAGAGGTGTAAGAGTAGAGAATGAAATCCTGTTCAGAGCGAGATTTCCTCCAGACACGCTCTTTATAAACTGGTTAAAATGATCATAGAAACCAAATTAATTTAGTGGAGTATGAAATGGTATTTCATTTTGAATTAACATATTTTGAATTAGCTTACTTTGTTTTAATTTGAAAAATAAAAATAAAATAAAAATATAGAAGAATAAAAATTAAATTAGAAAGGAGTTGAGCCACAACCTTGACATTGACTATTACAATTCTCAATAGACAGATATGGATATGAAATATATAGTAATATACTGTTTCATACTTAAATGAACGAATGTACAAAACATATATAAGAAAACTTTGGTAGAAAACACGAAGTTAAGCTAAAGGAAAAATTGGAGGGTTTTCTACAAAAGTTTTTTTATATATGTTTTGTACATTCGTTCATTTAAATATGAAACAGTATATTACTATATATTTCATATCCATATCTGTCTATTGAGAATTGTAATAGTCAAAGCGGAAATAAGCAGTAGGTTACCAATATTATTTAGCCATATACTATTGGTAATGTGGTAGGGAAAACAAAATTGGAAATTCGTATGAATTACTTGCTAATCGGACCTCTAAGAACGATCGACATTAGACCAATGAGGTGGTGTTCCTTTATCACGTAACACAAACACCCACTAATAGTAACGTAAGTGACGAACACTAAGTAAAAAGGGGATGTTCAATATATACACACCCCATATACGTCACAGAGGCCAACTAGTAGAATAGCAAGCCAGGTAGGGGCTGGCCGCACCGCTCACAATATGGCTACATAAAAGATCCACTGTGAAAGCTGCATTCTATCCTCTGATGAAGAAGGCAGTTGTAAGGCGTAAGTGTCCTTTGAAACGCGTTAGGAATTACATTTATTACATTTTCTATGTTAGTTTTTCATCCCCTGGATGTGTGGTTTACAATAATTGACTGTGGACTGTAGCCGTTGTTTATGTAGAGAGTATTTCTTTGTCAGTTTGTTAGCCTGCTAGCTATGTGATCACACATTTTAACAATCTTTATAGATACCTTGCATATTATTAGAGATATGTTTTTGTAAGCTAGTTTTAATAGTATTGTATGCTAATTGTATTTTATATAATAAAATATCTACGCCTAGATTTAGAGTTCTGCGGCCAAAGGGGTGTGTTAGCTATGCGTGCTTTTTTCACCCTGCACCTTTTAAATACCGCTGGTATTTAGAGTTCACAGAAGGGCTGCGTTAGGCTTCCAAAAGTGAGCATATAGGCATATTTACTGCCACTGCAACTCTCAATACCAGTGGTGCTTACGGACGCGGCCAGCTACAAAAACGTTCTCTTGCACGATTTCCCCATAGGAAACAATGAGGCCGTTTGAGCTGAAAAAAAAACCTTACACCTGCAAAAAGGCAGCGTTCAGCTCCTAACGCAGCCCCATTGTTTCCTATGGGGAAACACTTCCTAAGTCTGCACCTAACACCCTAACATGTACCCCGAGTCTAAACACCCCTAACCTTACACTTATTGACCCCTAATCTGCCGCCCCCACTATCGCTGACCCCAGCATATTATTATTAACCCCTAATCTGCCGCTCCGTACACCACCGCAACCTACGTTATCCCTATGAACCCCTAATCTGCTACCCCTAACCCCGCCGACCCCTATATTATATTTATTACCCCCTAATCTGCCCCCCCCAACGTCACCGCTACCTACCTACAATTATTAACCCCTAATCTGCCGACCGGACCTCACCGCTACTCTAATAAATGTATTAACGCCTAAAGCTAAGTCTAACCCTAACACCCCCCTAAATTAAATATAATTTGTATCTAACAAAATAAAATAAATCTTATTAAATAAATTAATCCTATTTAAAGCTAAATACTTACCTGTAAAATAAACCCTAATATAGCTACAATATAAATAATAATTATATTGTAGCTAATTTAGGATTAATATTTATTTTACAGGCAACTTTGTATTTATTTTAACCAGGTACAATACAGGGAGTGCAGAATTATTAGGCAAGTTGTATTTTTGAGGATTAATTTTATTATTGAACAACAACCATGTTCTCAATGAACCCAAAAAACTTATTAATATCAAAGCTGAATATTTTTGGAAGTAGTTTTTAGTTTGTTTTTAGATATAGCTATTTTAGGGGGATATCTGTGTGTGCAGGTGACTATTACTGTGCATAATTATTAGGCAACTTAACAAAAAACAAATATATACCCATTTCAATTATTTATTTTTACCAGTGAAACCAATATAACATCTCAACATTCACAAATATACATTTCTTACATTCAAAAACAAAACAAAAACAAATCAGTGACCAATATAGCCACCTTTCTTTGCAAGGACACTCAAAAGCCTGCCATCCATGGATTCTGTCAGTGTTTTGATCTGTTCACCATCAACATTGCGTGCAGCAGCAACCACAGCCTCTCAGACACTGTTCAGAGAGGTGTACTGTTTTCCCTCCTTGTAAATCTCACATTTGATGATGGACCACAGGTTCTCAATGGGGTTCAGATCAGGTGAACAAGGAGGCCATGTCATTAGATTTTCTTCTTTTATACCCTTTCTTGCCAGCCACGCTGTGGAGTATTTGGACGCGTGTGATAGAGCATTGTCCTGCATGAAAATCATGTTTTTCTTGAAGGATGCAGACTTCTTCCTGTACCACTGCTTGAAGAAGGTGTCTTCCAGTAACTGGCAGTAGGACTGGGAGTTGAGCTTGACTCCATCCTCAACCCGAAAAGGCCCCACAAGCTCATCTTTGATGATACCAGCCCAAACCAGTACTCCACCTCCACCTTGCTGGCGTCTGAGTCGGACTGGAGCTCTCTACCCTTTACCAATCCAGCCACGGGCCAATACAGACTCACTCTCATTTCATCAGTCCATAAAACCTTAGAAAAATCAGTCTTGAGATATTTCTTGGCCCAGTCTTGACGTTTCAGCTTGTGTGTCTTGTTCAGTGGTGGTCGTCTTTCATCCTTTCTTACCTTGGCCATGTCTCTGAGTATTGCACACCTTGTGCTTTTGGGCACTCCAGTGATGTTGCAGCTCTGAAATATGGCCAAACTGGTGGCAAGTGGCATCTTGGCAGCTGCACGCTTGACTTTTCTCAGTTCATGGGCAGTTATTTTGCGCCTTGGTTTTTCCACACGCTTCTTGCGACCCTATTGACTATTTTGAATGAAACGCTTGATTGTTCGATGATCACGCTTCAGAAGCTTTGCAATTTTAAGAGTGCTGCATCCCTCTGCAAGATATCTCACTATTTTTGACTTTTCTGAGCCTGTCAAGTCCTTCTTTTGACCCATTTTGCCAAAGCAAAGGAAGTTGCCTAAAAATTATGCACACCTGATATAGGGTGTTGATGTCATTAGACCACACCCCTTCTCATTACAGAGATGCACATCACCTAATATGCTTAATTGGTAGTAGGCTTTCAAGCCTATACAGCTTGGAGTAAGACAACATGCATAAAGAGGATGATGTGGTCAAAATACTCATTTGCCTAATAATTCTTCACTCCCTGTAGCTATTAAATAGTTAATAACTATTTAATAGCTACCTAGTTAAAATAATTACAAAAGTACCTGTAAAATAAATCCTAACCTAAGTTACAATTAAACCTAACACTACACTATCAATAAATTAATTAAATAAACTACCTACAATTATCTAAAATTAAACCTAACACTACACTATCAATAAATAAATTAAATACACATACCTACAAATAAATACAAATAAATACACTAGCTAAAGTACAAAAAATAAAAAAGAACTAAGTTACAAATATAAGAAAAGAACTTAGTTAGCTGGTAAGGTAAAAGAGCTTTTCAATTTTTATTTTAGAATAGGGTATGGCATTTTTTTTATTTTGGGGGGCTTTGTTATTTTATTAGGGGGCTTAGAGTAGGTATAATTAGCTTAAAATTGTTGTAATATTTTTATAATGTTTGTAAATTATTTTTTTATTTTTTGTAACTTAGTTCTTTTTTTATTTTTTGTAACTTAGTTCTTTTTTTATTTTTTGTACTTTAGTTAGTGTATTTATTTGTATTTATTTGTAGGTATTTGTATTTAATTTATTTATTGATAGTGTAGTGTTAGGTTTAATTGTAGATAATTGTAGGTAGTTTATTTAATTAATTTATTGATAGTGTAGTGTTAGGTTTAATTGTAACTTAGGTTAGGATTTATTTTACAGGTACTTTTGTAATTATTTTAACTAGGTAGCTATTAAATAGTTATTAACTATTTAATAGCTATTGTACCTGGTTAAAATAAATACAAAGTTGCCTGTAAAATAAATATTAATCCTAAAATAGCTACAATATAATTATTATTTATATTGTAGCTATATTAGGGTTTATTTTACAGGTAAGTATTTAGCTTTAAATAGGATTAATTTATTAATATTTATTTTTTTTTGTTAGATAAAAATTATATTTAACTTAGGGGGGTGTTAGACTTAGCTTTAGGGGTTAATACATTTATTAGAGTAGTGGTGAGGTCCGGTCGGCAGATTAGGGGTTAATAATTGTAGGTAAGGTAGCGGCGACATTGGGGGGGCATATTAGGGGTTAAAAAATATTATGTACGGGTCGGCGGTGTTAGGGGCAGCAGATTGGGGTACATAGGGATAATGTAGGTTGCGGCAGTGTGCGGTTGGCAGATTAGGGGTTAAAATTTTTTATTAGAGTGGCGGCGATGTGGGGGGGCCTCGGTTTAGGGGTACATAGGTAATTTATGGGTGTTAGTGTACTTTAGAGCACAGTAGTTAAGAGCTTTATGAACCGGCGTTAGCCTAGAAAGCTCTTAACTCCTGGCTTTTATCTGCGGCTGGAGTTTTGTCGTTAGATTTCGAACGCTCACTTCAGCCAAGACTCTAAATACCGGCGTTAGAAAGATCCAATTGAAAAGATAGGCTACGCAATTGGCGTAGGGGGATCTGCGGTATGGAAAAGTCGTGGCTGGAAAGTGAGCGTTAGACTCTTTCCTGACTGACTCTAAATACAAGCGGGCGGTCAAAAGCAGTGTTAGGACCCCCTAACGCTGGTTTTGACGGCTACCGCAGAACTCTAAATCTAGGCGTAAGTTTGTGAATTGAACTTAATCAAATAAAATATGAAGTGTGCTTTAAAAAAACAATACTGTACTATTTTTTGTTTTATTTTTCTCTTGAACATTTACAACGCTTGGGATTGTCCCTGATTTGAGAAAATTTACACGCAAGGGATTCTTTTCTCCATGGGATTTGAATAAAAGTAGATATACATATATATGGAAGGAGCCTATGACTAGAGAACCAACTACTTAACAAACTGTTTGGCACTTACCTCATTCTGATTGAGGTCGTTTTTTGTAAGTAGACAATTCATTCATAATCAACGGTTTCTGTGGGCACACTAACTTACCTGAAGTATAGCTTTATTAAGAAACTTCTATCACTTGGGAACCTTTAATTTGATATTCTTTGGGCATTAAACATCAAATATTGGACATTATTGCAATATTAATTTTAATATAAGTATTTATTGGTATTTATATGCACTGTTATATTATATTTTATATGATTTTTTAGCAATTTTTTATGATTTATATTGTATCGATGTACTGATTAATTTTCAGTGTTTAGTTAAATTTTAACTAGCGCCCATATTCCAATTTTCCTGTTCATATATATATATATATATATGAGAAAATTTACAATGGCTACAAGGGATGGCGCTAAAAAGCTAGATATAACAAACACACTGATTCTAGACTATTTGTCAGATATTTGTAACGCAATAAAACATATAATTATAGATGATTCGTATAATATTGTATTAATTTAGGTTAAATAGTAAAAAGGGACGTCTCCCTTGCAATAAAATATTTATACAAAAATAAAAAAATATTGCAATGAAAATTATGGAAAAAAATGTAAGCAATACAACCTTAGAAGGAACAGAGATTATATAAAATTATATAATACTGGGTCCCAATTGGATCCTATAGTTGGAAAAATCTTGTCCTTAGACGTAATTCCTGTATTTGTATCCAACCAAAGATGCTGTATAATATTCCAGCGTTATAGAGTGTTGCAACAATGAATCCAATCTTAGCAGCGTAAAAAAACGTATCAGTATTGCCCTGATAGTCATATGTATAAAATACTTCTTCAAAGTTCATGCAGTTAAATCATGTGTTTCATGCAAATAGCTCTCGTATAGAAACTGCTCTGCAGATTGACCACCGGACAACACACTGTAGCAAATTCAGCAGTATAAACTGTGTATCGTATTTCCCTGATACAAGATAAATACAGGTCTCTTCGTATTATATATGACCTCTTTAGAAGTTCATACTGTATTGTACGCTTTGTGAAAAATGCTCTGTAGATTAAGCAATAAATAAAACAAACACTCGCCTTCTGGAGACAAGTCCGGAGCAAGCTCACTCACTCCTCTTCCTCTTCCAGTGCAGCGGCTTCTGTGTAAAAGTCCCGGTCGGTTCTTGTGACCTCAGTGAGGATGGCAGACTCGTCAGAAGATTTTGCAGTAAAATGACCTGCTCTTAGCGTACAACACGCACAGGATACTAGGTACCTAGTGATAAAACAGGAACAAATTTGCAGGTATTAGATTAACTTCAACGTGTTTAACCCAAAATGTTGGGCTTTTTCAAGATACGTTTTGTTCTTGAAAAAGCAAAATCTTTTAATAAACACAGTCCAGCAATTGCTCTCTCTGGATTTAAACCACAGCAACCTTTATTGTGTGACGTTTCTGAGCATTCACTCCTTCCTCAGACAAACAAAGTGAACAAATCAGTGTTTAAATGATCATAAAGGCCCCTCCCACTTCCCTTGCATCCAATCACAAAAAGTTTCACAAATCATAATCACTGCATACAGGTGATAATATCAACACAGCATTATGTGTACAAAGATGTCAATCATATCACGATATGCTATACATATCATAAGTGCAAAATATGTTAAATCATATTCATAATATCCCCAGTGCATGGAGTGCATATATCTAGTGACAAATATATCTAAACCTATATATGTGTTGAAACTAAATCCAGGAGACAGATACTTGTAATTACCTAGAGCTAGAGTGTAATGCCCTAAAGAGACAATCAAGAACTCACTGTTTTAAAACCAGGACTCATTAATTCAATATAAGAGAGGATCCATAAGGGCTTAAGTGGTTCATTAAGTGTAGCACCATAAACGTAACCACATTGACAAACAATTCCAGCGTGGTAAAGTGAATCTCTTGCTGTGTGAGGGGGAACTCGCTACTACTAGCAAATAGCTGTCACCCACCATCCCTCATCAAAGCAATACCGAAGGCGCTAATGTGTAGAGTGGTGAGAAATAATTCTAAACAAGAGGCTACATTCATACAACTGCATGAGAATTCTAAGAAATTTTCACAAAGGGGTTATACCTACGATACCCTCAAGAAGGAACAGAAGGCAGCTAATGAATATACTAGGAAGGAACTCCTTACAGATCAACAGAAGGAAACTACTAAGACACGGATGACATTGGTCACCACATATACCCCCGCAGTGGATGTACTGACCAAATCAGTAAGGGGACACTGGAGTTTATTGACAACTGATACATCACTCCCTTTTCATGCAATGGAGCCCCTGAGAATGGGCTTTAGAAGAGGTCATAATTTACAGGACCTGTTGATGCTCACAGATCTTACACATGCATACTTAAAGGAAACATGGTTAAAAAAAAAAAACGGGATGCTTTCAATATATCAGCTGCACTACATGCAACTCAATGATCCAGGGCACTTCTTTCTGTCACCCACATTCAAATCAGAGATACAGGATTAAGAGTCACTTTACCTGTTGTTTCACTAAGTATGTGGGGTATTTACTCAATTGCTTTTGTGGGAAATACTATGTGGGTAAAATGGACAATGATATCAAGAAAAGAATGGCTAATCATCGTAGTGCAATCAGAAAGGCCTTGGAGAAAAGGAACACTGATCAACCAGTGATGCAGCACTTTCTGGAGAAGAACCACACAGTGATAGATCTATGTATCATACTAATAGATCAAGTACCCCCCATGAGACGAGGTGGAGACAGGAAGAAGAAATTCCTACAGCTGGAGGCACGTTGGATATTTACCTTGGGGACCGTACACCCAGGAGGTTTGAACACTAGTGTTGACTGGCACTGTTTTTTGTAAAACAAAATGCCATAAGAAGCTAACTACAATACTCCTGGGGTGGTAAGGTATTTTTCACCCAAAGATAACATGTTCCATGTAACCTAATAATGATAGATAGTGTGATAGATTATGGGGTTGGCTTGTGATTAGCTAGGATGTTTGTGTTTACTCTCTAGTTTAGCACTATATTATACAGTAGGATAGGGTGGATCTCTATCATATCTCTATCATATCATAAGGGAAGCTAACTACCATACTCCTTGAAGACATGGGGCGGTAGGAGATTTTTTTACCTAAAGATAACATGTTCCATGTATAGAATATGGGGTTGGCTTATGATTAGCTATGATGTATGGGTTTATTCCCTATTTCAACACTATAATGTACAGTATCTCTATCCTTATTTATATGTATATATCTATATCATATTGTTCATTGTTTTGAGCTCTCCCAGGGTGTTTTGAATACTTCAGCTCTATTGATTTTTTCATTTCCTGATTTTGATGTATTAGTTATTCCTTTAATATTGTTTGTACACTGATCTGATTGCTGTCAGTGCCCAGTCGTAGGTGTTTATGCTGTATCAGCTGTTTGGGGGTAAGGGCGATGTGTGACCCGATCACACTGTGCCTTGATGGTTAGCCTGCCCTTGGGGCTTTTATGGCGTTGTGTGCCTCGCCCCCTGCAGCGAGTCACTGAAGGGACACTGCAGGATGGACACTTTATGTCTCATGGTGTGAGGAAGATGTAATTATCATTGCTCAGCTCCCTTTTTTACTTCCTTTTTCTGCATAGTGTGGGTAATGTGCACGCAGTGTGGTTTTGGTTTGTTGCTGCTGGAGGGGCGTGGACTTTGGATCGCAATGCGGTCACTGTGATTACCCGATGGCCAAAGTGCATGTTGTGACGTTGTGATCCATGCCTTCCCCCTCACACAGCGAGAGATTGACTTTGACACACTGGAATTGTTTGTCAATGGTGGTTGAGTTTATGGTGCTACACTAAATGGACCACTTAAGCTCTTACGGATCCGCTCTTGTATTGAATTAATAAGTTCTGGTTTTAAAACAGTGAGTTCTTGATTGTCTCTTTAGGGCATTATACTCTAGCACTGGGGATATTATGAATATGATTTAACATATTTTGCACTTATGATATGATTTAAAGGGAGATTCAACACCAGAATTTTTGTTGTTTAAAAAGAAAGATAATCCCTTTATTACCCATTCCCCAGTTTTGCATATCCAACACAGTTATAATAATACACGCTTTACCTCTGTAATTATCTTGTATCTAAGCATCTGCTGACTGCCCCCTTATTTCAGTTCTTTTGACAGACATGCAGTTTAGCCAATCAGTGCTCACTCCTAGGTCACTTTACGTGCATGAGCTCAATGTTTTTTATATGAAACATGTGAACTAATGCCCTCTAGTGGTCAAAATGTATTCAGATTAGAGGCAGTCTTCAAGGTCTAGGAAATTAGCATATGAACCTCCTAGGTTTAGCTTTCAACTAAGAATACCAAGAGAACAAAGCGAAATTGGTGATAAAAGTAAATTGGGAAGTTGTTTAAAATTGCATGCCCTATTTAAATCATGAAAGTTTTTTTTGGACTTGACTGTCCCTTTAACATATTTTGCACTTATGATATGTATAGCATATTGTGATATGATTGACATCTTTGTACACATAATGCTGTGTTGATATTATCACCTGTATGCAATAATTATGATTTGTGATACTTTTTGTTATTGGATGCAGGGGAAGTGGGAGGGGCCTGTATGATCATTTTATCCACTGTTTTGTTCACTTTATGGATGTCTGAGGAATGAGTGAATGCTCCGAAACATCACACAATAAAGGTTGCTGTGGTTTAAATCCATAGAGTGCAATTGCTGGACTGTGTTTTTATATATATATATATATATATATATATATATATATGTGTGTGTGTGTAAATATACATATATATATGCATGTATATATATATATATATATATATATATATATATCAGTGACGTGCAGTGATAGGAGGCAGAGGAGGCAGTGCCTCCCTTGTCAAATCATAAAAATAAGTTTTTAATAATGAATAATACGTTTTTAATAATTAATAATAATAATAAAAAAAAAGTTGGCTGGCGTTGTGTTCAATTAGTTGACCCCGCCCCCCATGTACCGACCCCCCCTTGCCGGCGCCACCATAGCGGTCCATCCATGGCATGTTGCACAATCATGGAGAGGCAGTGAGCTGTTCAGCTGCCCTCCATTGATTGCGCAACATGGATGCTTGTCTTTGGTTTACTACTTGTGGTACAGTGGTAGCACTTGCGGCCCATACTAAGCTCCAATAGAGGCGGCTCTCCAAGTCGCCTCTATGATGGAGCTGAACAAATCAACCAATCAGCGATGCTGGAGTGGGAGTGCACGTCATCACGACGTGCACGTCTTCTCTTTTGTCGGAGGATGCATGGACTTGAGTCAGACTGGCGGGAAGGGAGCTGCTGCCGACTGAGCTCATGTGTGACTGTCAGACTGCTTGCCACTGCCGAGTTGGGTCCGGACACAGCCAAGCTGCCAAGGAGAGAAGAAGAGGTGCTGCTGCTGCTGCTGAGCTGCCTAGTGCTACTGCCCTGGAGGACGTGCTTTTTAGGGTAATTATTATGATTATTTTTTCTTTGCTTGCTGGATCCACCTCCTGTCATTAAGCAACTGGCAAACTGTTACTGAACTGTGTGCATTGCCATATGCCATTAACTAACTTTATTGCATATAATTGAGCCTGAGGTAGGCCGAGGGCGCACTCCCACAGACCACACCACAATCGGAAATAAAAATAACTAAACTCATAGTTCTACCAGGCAGGGTGATCAGATCCACTCTGTACTCGTTGTGAGTTATCAGCTGCATGTGACACTAGAGCCTGATGTGTGTGTGTGAGATGAGGAGGGTTATGTGTGAGTTAGGATTGGGGTAGCTTCATTATTAAGGAGCTGTGTGAGGGTGAAGAGACCGAATATGGAACTATGTGTGCGGCCGTGAATGAGGCTGAGAGGGGGGGAGGAGGCTGTGTGAAGGTAATAAGGGCTGTATAAGGAAGAGGAGATCTGCGAGGGAGAGGAGGGATCAGAATGTAAAGGGGGTCTCTGTGTGAGGGAGAGGGATGTCAATAGGGTAAAAAGAGGACTGTGTGAATGTAAAGGATGATAAGAAGATGAGTATAAGGCTGTGTGATGGATGGGAGGGTGACAGTTAACACCATGTGTGTTGTACATTGTGAGCTATTATGGTACATGTGAGTTAGGGGCTGTGATGGAAAGAGGAGGCAGCGCAACAGCTAATGAGAGCCACATGTAAAGCAGGTGAGAAGGGGGCTGAATGAGGGAGATGTGAGAGGGTGAGGAGGGGGCTGTATGACTAAATTGGTGGTGAGAAGGGGGCTTTGTGAGGAAGAGGGGAGCTGAGAGGTTGAGAAGGAGGCCTTGTGAGAGAGAGGGGAGGTGAGAGGGTAAGAAGGGGGCTTTTTTTAGCGAGATTGTGAGAAAGGGACTTTGTAAGGGAAAGGGACTGTATGAGGGAGAGAAGGGCCTGAGAGAGTAAGGAAGAGTCTGAAAGGGTGAGATGGGAGCTTTATGAGTAATATGGGGACTTAGAGGGTGAGAAGGTGGCTTTAAGGGAGTTGTAAGAGGCTGGAAGATGATCTGTATATGAGTGTGAGGAGGGGGCTGTATAATTAAGAATGAGGCTTGAGGGTGCAGAGGGAGCTGTAAAAGGGAGAGGGGGTGACAGTGAGGAGGGACTCTGTCAGGGAGATGGGTGTGAGAGGGTGAAAAGGGGGCTTTGTAAGGTAGAGGGGGTCTGAGAGAGTATAAAAGGTGCTGGAAGCATGAGAAGGGGACTTTATTAAGAATATGGGAACTAAGAGGGTGAGAAGGGGACTTTGAGGTAGAGGGGTGGAAAGAGTGAGGAGTAGGCTAGGAGTAGGGTAGGAGTGTGACAGAGAGAGAGTGTGACTGAGAGAGAGAGAGTGTGACAGAGAGAGAGAGAGTGTGACAGAGAGAGAGAGAGTGTGACTGAGAGAGAGAGAAAGTGACTGAGAGAGAGAGTGACAGGGAGAGAGAGAGTGACAGAGAGAGAGAGACAGAGAGAGAGAGAGTGTGACTGAGAGAGTGTGTGACTGAGAGAGAGAGTGTGACAGAGAGAGAGAGAGAGAGAGAGAGAGAGAGTGACTGAGAGAGTGTGACTGAGAGAGAGAGAGAGAGAGAGAGAGAGTGTGACAGAGAGAGAGTGTGACAGAGAGAGAGAAAGAGTGTGTGACAGAGAGAGAGAGAAAGTGACTGAGAGAGAGTGACAGAGAAAGAGAGTGACAGAGATAAAAAGTGTGACAGAGAGAGAGAGTGTGACCGAGAGAGAGAGTGTGTGACTGAGAGAGAGAGAGAGAGAGAGAGTGTGACTGAGAGAGAGTGTGACTGAGAGAGAGTGTGACAGAGAGAGTGTGACAGAGAGAGTGTGTGACAGAGAGAGAGAGTGTGACCGACAGAGAGAGAGAGATAGAGTGTGTGACTGAGAGAGAGAGTATGTGACAGAGAGAGAGAGAGTGTGACTGAGAGAGAGAGAGTGTGACTGAGAGAGAGAGAGAGTGTGACTGAGAGAGAGAGAGAGTGTGACACAGAGAGAGAGCGTGTGACTGAGAGAGAGTATGACTGAGAGAGAGAGTGTGACTGAGAGAGAGAGTGTGAATGAGAGAGAGAGTGTGACTGAGAGAGTGTGACAGAGAGTGATAGAGTGTGGCTGAGAGAGAGAGTGTGACTGAGAGAGAGAAAGTGTGACTTAGAGAGAGAGAGTGTGACTGAGAGAGAGAGAGCGTGACTGAGAGAGAGAGAGTGTGACTGAGAGAGTGTGTGACTGAGAGAGAGCGTGTGTGACTGAGAGAGAGAGTGTGACTGAGAGAGAGAGTGTGACTGAGAGAGAGAGTGTGACTGAGAGAGAGAGAGAGAGTGTGACTGAGAGTGTGTGACTGAGAGAGAGAGAGAGAGAGAGTGTGACTGAGAGAGAGAGAGTGTGTGACTGAGAGAGAGAGTGTGTGACTGAGAGAGAGAGAGAGAGTGTGTGACTGAGAGAGAGAGAGTGTGTGACTGAGAGAGTGTGACAGAGAGAGAGAGATAGAGTGTGTGTGTTTGTGTGTGTATATATATATATATATATATATATATATATATATATACAAACAAAGTGCACTCCAGATCCTCCTAGTACAGCAGCTTCGGGTGCTAACAAAAACACGATATATCCAATAACAGAAAGCACTCCAGAAGTCTTGTTAATTGTATCACCTTTAATCGTGAACGTTTTCGGGCTACAAACAGCCCGTCCTCAAACTTACAAGGTAACCTTGTAAGTTTGAGGACGGGCTGTTTGTAGCCCGAAAACGTTCACGATTAAAGGTGATACAATTAACAAGACTTCTGGAGTGCTTTCTGTTATTGGATATATATATATATATATATATATATAAATAAATAATATGTATGTGTGTATATTTCTCGGGCGTATCAAAGACACTGCCTCACCCGCCTCTGACCTCACTGCACGCCACTGATATATATATATATATATATATATACATATATATATATATATATATATATATATATATATATATATATATATATATATATATATATATATATACAGTACATACATACACACACACCACTGTGTAAAGTTTTAGGCAGGTATGAAAAAATGTAAAGGAAGAATGCTTTAAAAAATAGAAATATTTATCATTTATTTTTACCAACGAACAAAATGCAAAGGCTAGATTATGAGTGGAGCACTATTTATTGCTCCCACTCATGCGCTAATTGTGCTTGACTTTGGTTTTTTGCGCTCATCGACTACCGCTCTTCACATAGCAGAATATGCTTTATTTATTCATAAATACATATATATATATATATATATATATATATATATATATATATATATGTGATATTTCATGGTAAAATATTTATCTACCTATCTATCTATCTATCTATCTATCTATCTAGATAATTAGATGATTCTATATAGGTATAGATGTATGCAGATATATATTGGAATATCTATTTATACATACTTAGAACATATTTCCCTATGTGAAGAACATTATTAAATATGAATATTGCATAAATATGCTTTTATATTTTTTCAGCTACTTGACTGCAAAGGGCTATGTATACATATGTATTTATGTGTTTATATGTGTATATATTTCTGTAAATATATACAGAAATATATATATAAAAATATATATATATACACACACAAATATATATATACACACACACACACATACATATTCATATCTATACATATATATGGATGTATCTCTATGTTAAAGCCCTTTGCAGTCCTTTTTTTTCTAACACCTGAGAACTCATATTGTTGAGCTCTTATAACTTTTTCAATAATGATTGATTAGATGGTATTATTATGAGTGTAACTTTACTTTTAAATAAAATTTTCCATGTATTTTGTGCAACTTTTTATTTGAGCGTAACAGTTAACCAGAGCTCTGTTGTGGCTTTATCCTGATGTGCGTTAAATTCAAGTGCGCTCAAGCTAACAAGTTTACTTTCAAGCTGTAATACGTGCGCTACTTCCTTTGCGCAAACACCCCTGCTAGACCTGATATCATTCAGCAGTTAGTACGCCATTAATAATCTGGCCCAAAATGAGCAAACAGAATATAGTAATGTGTGTGATTAAACAATTATATCAAACGGGTGTTAATGGTCATGAATTTAATATGTTGGTTGAAACTTAATCATTAACTAAAACATAAACAGCTGTGTATGAAGAATAAACCTGGGTGAGGAACAGTCAAACTCTGCTAACAAGGGGATGTTGCTGAAGTCAGTTTAAAGGGACAGCCTAATCCAGCATATTTATTGTTTAAAAGGATAGATAATCCCATTCCCCATTTTTGCATAACCAATATTGTTATATTTATAAACTTTTTACCTCTGTGATTACCTTTTATCTAAGCCTCTGCAGTTTGCCCCCTTATCTTAGTACTTTTGACAGACTTTCATTTTAACTAATCAGTGCAGACTCCTAGTTAACTCTATGGGCGTGAGCACAATGTTATCTATATAGCATACATGAACAAAGGCCCTCTAGTTGTGAAAAACTGTCAAATTGCCCTGAGATAAGAGGTATCCTTCAAGGGCTTAGAAATTAGCATATAAGCTTACCTAGGTTTAGCTTTCAACAAAGAATACTAAGGAACAAAGACAATTTGATGATAAAAGTGAATTGGAAAGTTGTTTAAAATTCCATGCCCTATGTAAAACGTTTATTTTTGATTAGACTGTCCCTTTAATGCAAAAGTTATATACCATGGCAAGACTGAGCACAGCAACAAGACACAAGGTAGTTATACTTCATCAGTTAGGTCTGTCCCAGGCAGAAAATTTAAGGCAG
The DNA here is from genome assembly GCF_027579735.1 of Bombina bombina. Classification (NCBI taxonomy): domain Eukaryota; kingdom Metazoa; phylum Chordata; class Amphibia; order Anura; family Bombinatoridae; genus Bombina; species Bombina bombina. The sequence continues at coordinate 101,265,891 of NC_069500.1, forward strand.
ACAGGGGTTTCCAGATGTGTTGTCCAAGCTCTTCTGAAGAAGCACAAAGAAAAGGGCAATGCTGACGACCATAGATGCTGTGGTCAGGAAAGGAAACAGTACAGCATCACTCTTACTTTACTAAGCAATCAAAAGATGTCCAGCAGTGCCATCAGCTCAGAAGTGTCAGAAACCTGTGGGGCCCTGGTACACCTATCTACTGTCTGAAGAAGTCTGGTAAGAAGTAGTCTTCATGGAAGGCTTATGGCCAAAAAAACATAACTCTGACATGGAAACAAGGCCAAGCAACTCAACTACGCAGGAAAACACAGGAACTAGGGTCCAGTAAAATAGCAACAGGTGCTCTGGACTGATGAGTCAAAATATTAAATATTTGTCTGCAGTAGAAGACAATGTGTTTCCCAAAAGGCTGGAGATCAGACTAAGAATAAGTATCTGCAGGAACCAGAAAAGCATGGAGGTTCCTTGCAAGTTTGTGGCAGCATTTCTGCAAATAGATTTAGAGATTTATTTAGAATTAATGATTTCCTCAATGCTGAAAAGTACAGCCAGATATTTATCCACAATGAGGTATCTGATTGGCCCCCAACTTTATTCTGAAGAAAGACAATGACACCAAAAATACAGCCAAAATCATTAAGAACTATCCTGGTGATGGTATAGCCTCCACAGAACCCTGATCTCAATATCATCAAGTCTGGTTGGGATTATATGAAGAGACAGAAGCAACTGAGGCTGCCTGCATCCAAAAAAGAACTGTGGTTAGTTTTAATTAACTGCTGAGTTCCTTCAAATACTGTGTGCATGTGAAGAATTGATGCTGTTAGTTAACTGCTGAGTTCGTTTAACCCTCTGAGTGTTAAGCACTTTCCCACCTTGGAGCTAAGCTGATTGGAGGGTTATACCAATCGAAAGGTTAGGTGCTTACCTTTCCAATGGTGGATCTTGGGGGTATGTAGCTGCTTAGATGCCTGAGATACAGGCTTCTAAGCAGCATGCCCCCTTTCCTTATACTTCTCATTGTCTTTTTTTAATAAAGTTGAGCGGTGGCGTCATCACGTCAAGCCCCAGCGATGCCTGTCACTATACAGGCACGATCGCCGGGGTAGGAGCGGGTGGGTGCCCCTAGATCTCCCTCAAGGTGGGAGAGTGCAAGAGATGGCTCTGAGCCATCATTAGCACCTGAATGGGAAACAATGAGATGGTTCAGAGCTGTCGTTAGCACTCAAGGGGTTAAAAACTGTGTGCATGTGAAGAATTGATGCCGTTTTGGAAAAAAAATTATATATATGTGTATATATATATATATATATATATATATATATATATATATAAAATTAAAAACAAGAAAGTTATGCAGAGCGCCTTCAAATATCTATATCATCAAGTCTGGTTCTCTAAACACAATCACAGAGAAATATCTATTGCAGTAAATAACTGGTAAAATACCATGTAATAAAGAAATTAAATGCACACAAAAATTCTTGATAACAGAAATCACAAAATGTATATTTCAATAAATGCAGAAGTTCTACTCACAACCTCAATCCTATGAAGTAAGGTATAGTGCACGTGGTAACTGCTTCAGTATCTGTCGGGGTATTTAAAACTTCCTCTTTTTTGTTACTCCCTGAAAGCCTTGACCCTCATCATGGTCCCAAGGAAAAAACAGAAGCAGAGAAGTAATATATACTGTTGTGTAATTCTGTATAATAGTAAAACAAATACAGACAAGTTCTGTAGGTCGCACCTCAATTAGATATGAGTTTTCAGCAGCGTGTAGGTTACATAAATGTTAACACTGGAGAAACGCTGGGTTAACAGTCTTGGAGCAGACTTATAACATGTCAGTGCAAACTTAAATTCATAAAAGGTTTTATACAAATATTTATTACAATGTTTTGATATTTTGATACATTCGTTCGTTAGAATCGAATTTCGAATGTTTATATAACATTTTAACATTCTATTTTCGTATTTTCGTTTTCAAATTTTTCAATAAAATTCGAAAATATTTGTTCGAATAATAGAATGTTTAGCTATGTATTCATTCAATTTCAAAATGTAATATTCGAATTCGAATGTGATATTCAAATTCGAATGTGACATTCAAATGTGAAATAGTATTTCTAGTCTACAACTGTGTTTAATAAATGTAATATTTGACTTTGAAATAGTATTTCTAGTCTAATACTGTGTTTTAAATGTGATATTCGATTCAAATGTGATATTCGATTCGAATGTGACAATCGAATTCGAAATAGTATTTCTAGTCTAATACAATGTTTTATAAATGTAATATTCGAATTCGAATGTGACATTCGATTCAAATGTGATATACGATTCGAATGTGACATTCGAAATAGTGTTTCTAGTCTACAATTGTGTTTTATAAATGTAATATTCGAATGTGATATTCGAATGTAACATTCGAATTCGAATGTGACATTCGAATTCGAATGTGACATTCGAAAACTGTAAATAACATTCGAAAATCGAATTTTTAAGAATATTCGTTCTTATCAACATTCTATTATGTAAATCGAATTTCTACAATAATATTTGTTCGCCCATCCCTAGTCAATATCATATACAGTAATCATATAACAGATTTGTTTCTATTGCTAATATGTTCAAATGCTCCCTGCAGGTTTATTTAATATGTTCATTCTCTGAAATATCAAAAATAAGCCAAATTGATCAATCAGATCATTCAGTATAAGCTCTTTAAAAATAAGGCTAATAATGAAAACTCAATTTTTAATAAAGTATATGTCCATCACTGTGTGTGCAATAATTACCATTCATCAATCCAGAAGTGTATTGTTTTATTATTATAGCCAGGGCATTTTTGTGGGGGTACTCATTGGTACTGAGTACCACTACCTCTGCTATCTAATAACAGTTAATATCTGTAATTCTCATGTAAATACTTATTGTGAATAACTCTGTCCCTTTGATTTTCTTAAAGTTACTGAGTAAAATATATCAATCAATAATCAATTATACCAGCACCTTTTTATTTACAAAATAAGCACTGATCATAATAATAAATTCTTTCAGACAATTGAGTACTAAAGGGTAGTGGGTTTGTCTTTTGGAATTCAAGGAATTGAGACACTTATTTTCACAAAAATAGGTGACAATTAGCAGTCTTTTGTAAACAAGAGTTATGCTGGATCCTAAAATGTGAGCAGTTGTACACCAGTATTTTGTTCATAATGGAATTATTATTATTATCGGTTATTTGTAGAGCGACAACAGATTCCGCAGCGCTAATGGAATAATTTTGTAGGTATAAAACTGTTTAAACTGTTGTAGGATTGTAGGTGTAGAAGGAGCTTGGATGGAGCTGGTGTTAAATTGAAGTAAAATAAATAAATACATTGGGGCCGAATTATCAATGTGTGAACGGACATGATCCGATATTGCAGATCATTTCAGATGCAAATCGATAAATGCAGACAACATATGCTCTCAGCATTTATCATTGCACAAACAGTTCTTTTAAACTGCTAGTGCAATACCGCCCCCTGCAGATTTGAAAAATGTCCCCCAAATGCCCCCAAACTTAAAGGAACAGTAAACACCAGAATTTTTTTTGTTTAAAAGGAGAAATAGTCCCTTTATTACCCATTCCACAGTTTTGCATAACCAACACTGTTATAGAAATACACTTTTTACCTCTGTGATTACCTTGTAACTAAGCCTCTGCAAACTGCCCCCCTTGTTTCAGTTGTTTTGACAGGCTTGCATTTTAGCCAATTAGTGCTCACTCCAGGATAACTTCACGTGCATGAGCTCAATGTTATCAATGTGAAACACATGAACTAATGCCCTCTAGTGGTCAAATTGCATTCATATAAGAGGCAGTCTTCAAGGTCTAAGAAATTAGCATATGAACCTCATAGGTTTAGTTTTCAACCAAGAATACTAAGAGAACAAAGCAATATTGGTGATAAAAGTAAATTGGAAAGTTGGAAAATTGAATTGAATTGAAAATTATATTCCCTATTTAAATCATAAAAGATTTTTTTGGTCTTGATTGTCCCTTTAATGCTCATAAAGGGCTATATTATGAGTGGAGTGGTATTTTGTGCTCCAGCTCACCCTTTAACTTTGATAGAAGTAAGCTTTTTGTGCTTGATGGTTCATGCTCTTATTACAAGTTGAAAGTAAACATTTATAGCGATAATGTTAAAGTGCCATAAAACCTTTTTAGTTATGTGCATATTTTAAAAGGGTCAGCTGTGGTAAAACAGTGTGTGAATTTTTTTTAAAACAAAGCTTATAAGTATTTTAATACAATTTCCAAAGAGTAGCCTGCTCCACCCCCCTTATGAGTGTCTTTCTCTAAACTATGGGATATCATATAACAAAGTGTGCATGGGAGTATAATTGCTTATGCAAGCAAGGGGGTTAAGGAGGGACAGCAGGTACTTCAATTGTTTGTTGCCAAGAGGTTTGTTCGTTTTCATGGGGATAATGCCACATGCTTTGTGAAAGCTTCAGCATTATACTGTGCACTGTTTTAGTCAGATGCCATGTGACTCTGCCCCCTACAATATATGGAAATTCCCAGGGGGGAGTTTGCCGCAAACAAAACTATGCCTGAATAGAAGGGGTTCATTTCGGGTTAAAACAGAAACCATTTTAAGCTTTAGCTGCATTATATATTTAGAAACGTATGTAATTTCATACTGTTTTATGTCCCTTTAACATATTCCTCCATTGACTTTAATGGAGCGCAAAAAGTGGGGAAAAATCTAACTAAGTCATGCAAAACCGACATGAAATAATGATATTTCACATTCCAATGTTCTTCACCTAGCAAAATATGTTCTATTTATTAATAAATACATATTTCTACATATATCTGATGGTTTTTAGTAAAATATATAAATCTATTCAGATATATATAGGAATATCTATTTAAAAATACTTATATTCCCCTATGTGAAGAACATTGGAATAGGAAATGTTTACATTAAATACATAGTTTAAAACCTTTATTAAATGTGAATATGAATGTATCTCTATGTTAAAACCCTTTGCCTGCCTTTTTTTCTCTAACACCTGAAAACTCTTATCTTTGAGCCCTTATAACTTTTTATTGCAATTGTTTTAAAATAATTTTTAATACGACAGTGTTATTATGAGTGTACTTTTAAATGTATTTTTGATGTTTTGTATTTTTGATTTTTTTGTCTTGCATAGTAGTTAAAGGGACAGTCAACATCAGAATTGTTGTTGTTTTAAAAGATAGATAATGGCTTAATGACCCATTTCCCAGTTTTCAATAACCAACATGGTTATAATAATACACGTTTTACCTCTGTAATTACCTTGTATCTAAGCCTCTGCCCTATTTGAATCATGAAAGTTTTTTTGGGACTTCACTGTCCCTTTAACCAGAGCTCTAAAGTCGCGCTATCCTGAATCGCATTAAATTCAGTTGTGCTCAAGCAATCGCATTTACTTACAATTCATAATATTGACCTACTTCCAGCGCTCGCAAAGAGCCACGATAAACCCCTTTTCTCTTGCGCGCAACAGTTAGCGCACCACTCAGTGCTACAAAATATATGCTTTGCAAATGCTTAAAAATATATATAAATAATATTAATAATAATGACGCCATTTAGGGGACAACACAAAAGCCGTTTGTCATTTGCAATTTAAAATGTTTGGTTTTATTTTTTAATGAGGTTTTTGTGATATTAATTTACAGTACTTTCATGTTTTTAATCATGTTATTGTGTTTGTTTTTTAAGTACAACATCATGTGGTTTTAGCACATGCTATTATCAATCTGACGATTTTTATGTCGTGATCTCTTAACAGTAACAGAAATATTATGAGGTTGGTAAAAAAAATGTTTTCAATGATATTATTTAGAAAATACAAACACCATTCTGTACAATGGGAATGTAAATTTTTGGCGAGACTGTAACAGCTATATATTATTTTTTTCAGTGGAGCAAACCTTGTAGCTTTCATAATTTACATTGTGTGAATTGTTAAAATATCATTATTGAAGATGCTGTAAGTTGCCACCACTTTCTTCTACAAGTAAATCATTTCCCGTCCTGTTCTTCTTTATTGTAGATGAAAATCTTGCAAAATTGGGCCACTGTTTGTTCTCAATCAGTGATAATATCTCTATCTATCTATCTATCTATCTATCTATCTATCTATCCATCTATCTATCTATCTATCTATCTATCTATCTATCATCTATCTATCTATCTATCATCTATCTATCTATATATCTATCATCTATCTATCTATCATCTATCCATCTATCTATATATAATTTATCTTTTTATCTAATTATCTATCTTATTATCTATCTATTATCTATCCTATCTATATATCATATATCTGTATATCTATCTAGCAACCTATCTATCTATTGTTACAGTAATTACTATTAAAAAAAAATTGTGCAAATATGCCTTGTATACCTATCATGATACTCTGTAGAAAGAGATGAATCCAAAAACCTCTAATGTTATCACTATATGGGCAAAGTTATGCGTACATCTGATCATGACCTGTATGAGTTGTTGGACATCCTATTCCAAAATCATGGGCTTTAATATAGAGTTGGCATCCCCTTTGTGGCTATAAAAACTATGACTCTTCTAGAAAGGCTTTCCATGAGATGTAAGAGAGTGTCTGTGGAAATTTGTGCCATTCAGCAAAAAGAGCATTTTTGAGGCACTGATGTTAGATGAGAAGATCTGGCTTGAATTTCCATGGCATCCAGAAGATATTCAATGGGATTGTGGTCAAGGCTCTGTACATCCCAATCAAATTCCTCCATACAAAACTTGTCAAACCATCTCTTCATTGACCTCATTTTGTGCACAGGGGCACAATTATGCTAGAACAAGAAAAGGCTTCCCCAGACTGTTTCTTAAAAAATGGAAGCACCCAATTATTTAACTTTTCTTTGTATCTCATAGCATTAAAATTCCCTGAACTGGAATTAGTGCCTAGTGCAAACCCTGAAAATCAGCCACAGACCATTATCCCTTCTCTGAAAATCAGCCACAGACCATTATCCCTTCTCTGAAAATCAGCCACAGACCATTATCCTTTCTCTGAAAATCAGCCGCAGACCATTATCCCTTCTCTGACAAATTTTAGAGTAGACATTATGCATTCTGGTAGACAGTGTTCTCTTTCCATCCACCACACTTGGATTTTACACATAACATTACACATGTTGATGTGAGGCTTGTATACAGTTGCTCATCTATGGAAGCCCATTTCCTCAAACTCCTGGAGCACAGTTCTTGTGCTGAAGTTGCTTCCAGTGGCATTTTGGAACTCTGTAGTGATGCAATAGATGACAGGCATTTTTTATGCACTACACAAATTAGCTGTCATTGACCCCACTCTGGGAGTTTGTGTGGTCTACCACTCTTGTGGCTGGGCTGTTGTTGCTACTAGAGGCTTCCACTTCACAATAATAGCACTTACAGTTGACCAGGGCAGATCTAGTAGGAAAGAAATGTCACAAACTGACTTTTTACAAAAGTGGCATCCCAGACCCATTGTACCACCAGTGTTTGTTTATGGAAGTTCATGGCTATGTGCTGCATTGTATGCACCTGTTAGCAGTGTATTTGGCTGAAACACCTGACCTCAATAATCACTAGGAGTGTTCGCATACTTTTGGTCATATAGAGTATCTTAAGCTGTTGAGCAGTCATTTTTATTTTTCATTTTAGTTTGGCTTGTGAACATAAACTTAACAAATTAAAATACATTTTCATGAGGTTGAAAACATATTTGTGGATGAGGCCTTTTGTCGGCTGAAGACATTTATGATTGTGATCACTGAAAAAACATGAAGAAAATGTGAAGAGAGTGGGAGGTGACGGGTCACCGGATGGGGGCGTGGCTTATACCCATTATTGTCTATGTCGCAGTTACTAAGTTAGATGTGTTGTACAAGCTGTTTCCTTCTATGCCCTGCAATAAAATAGCATTGTACCTTCTATGCTGTGTCCTGCATCTCATGACATGGTGTCAGAAGTTCTTGCCTGTGCTTCTGTTTCCTGATTAATGACAATGTTTACCCAAACTGAGCCTTTTGATTTCTCTGAGCCTGCAGCTTAGCCCACATGGTGTCAGCAGTTTCAATGCTTCAGGATTGCTTTCAAGCTGGACAAGGAGAGTGGTAAAGTACAAGTTATTTCTCTTATATACTCTATGGGGAAAGGTGTGGAGCCAGTGTTCAATTCCTTTACTTTCCAAAAAGGGGAAGAATTTGACTTTAAAATAGTTATGAACAAACTCAGTGCTCACTTTGTGCAGAAAAGAAATGTGTTTCATGAGAGGGCTTGTTTTCACAAACGTGCTCAGCATGTGGGAGAATCTGTGGAGTCATTTGTGCACAGCCTGTATGAACTAGCTGAATTCTGTGAGTTTGGTGTTGCTAAAGAAGAGCAAATCAGAGACAGAATAGTCATAGCAATTGCAGATGCTGAGGTCTCACGGAAGTTATAGTTGAGAACTGAATTAACGTTAGATGGGGCTATTAGGATGGCCCGTCAGAATGAACTGGTCAAAAAGCAAAGTGCTGATCTGAGGTCTGAGAGTATTGTGAATGAAATGCAGCAGTTCAGGAGAGCTGCAGGTGAAAGGCACAGTGTGAGCAGTAGACCAAGGGCAACAGATAGGCTCAGAAGCAGATGGGCACAGCAGGCTCGCTGCACGCGGTGCAACCATACCCATGATCAGAATGTTGTATGCCCCGCTAAAGATAAAAGATGTAGAAAGTGTAACCGAATGGGCCATTTTTAAATGGCGTGTAAAACTGAATACATTAAGGAGATGCAGGTGGATAGTGACCAGGAGGGTCAAGAAGTGTCCTTTGTAGGGTCTGTTGTTGAACGGTCTAGTTCAGATGAAGATTGACGGGTTACCCTTACTGTAATGGGAGCCAAGGTTGCCTTCAAGATTGACACAGGAGCAGACATTACTGTTATGTCCCTTGCAGCATTCATAAAACTGCCTTGACAGCCTCAGCTGGCGAAAGTTACAACGAAAGTTCATAGTCCTGGTGGCTGCATCGATTGTGCAGGGAAATTTCTTGCCAACTGTGAGTACAAGCAGAGGAAATTCACAATGTGGGTACATATAATTAGAGGTCAGTGTGTTAACAACCTATTGAGCAGGAAAGCAGCCTGTGGTTTGGGCCTTGTCGCCAGAGTGAATGAGATTTCGGAAGACATGTTTAGTAAATTGGGCCTACTGAATTGCAACCCAGTCAGAATATCACTTGAAAGTGATGCAGTGCATCAGAATATCACTTGAAAGTGATGCAGTGCCATACAGCTTTGCCACTTCTCGTAGAATTCCATTCCCGCTCATGCCTCAAGTGGAGAAGGAACTTCTGTATATGAAGAACATGGGAGTTATTAAAGAGATTGTTGATGCAACTGACTGGTGTGCCCCCATTGTGCCTGTTGCGAAGAAAAATGGGAAGGTACGCATCTGCATAGACTTTAGAAGGCTGAATGAGGTGGTAAAAAGGGAGAGATATGTACTGCCGATGCTTGAAGACATAGCTCCAAAACTGGCTGGGGTAAAGTTCTTCTCTACACTGGATATTTACAGCGACTTCGGGCAGATACCTCTAGATCCACAGTGCCGCAAACTGACTACCTTCATTACTCCGGTAGGTCAGTTTTGCTTCTGCAGACTCCCCTTCGGGATATCCTCTGCTCCTGAAATCTTTCAAAGAGAGATGAGTTCCCTCCTAAGGAACTACGAGGGCATGGCAGTTCTCATGGACAACAGTTTAGTGTATGAGCCTACATTGGAAGAACATGATCAGCGATTGAGCTGTGTGCTGCAGACCATTAGAGGGTCCGGGCTGAAATTAAATAAAGAGAAATGCCATTTCAGAAAATCTCAGTTATGTTACTTTGGGCATATCATCAATAGAGATGGCATCATGCCGGACCCCGATAAAATCCTTGCTATTGAACAGATGAAAAGTCCTTCTGATGTGCACTAGCTGAGACAAATATTGGGCCTTGTGAATTATGTAGGCAGGTTCCTTCCAGATTTATCCACAGTATTGCACCCTATCACAGAGTTGTTGAAGAAAAATGTTGCCTGGGTCTTCACAGGAAGAAGCTTTTGTATAGGTCAAGTCCTTGCTGGGGTCTGCCCCAGTGTTAGGGTTCTACAACCCTTCTAAAAAGACTGTGGTTAGTGCTGATGCGAGCAGTTATGGGCTAGGAGCCGCCCTCCTGCAGCTAAATGAGAACAAACTACAGCCAATCGCCTACTGTTCCCGTACACTGGCAGCTGCTGAGTCAAATTTAAAAAGAGTGTCTGGCAGCAGTTTGGGCCTGTGAGCACTTCTAACTTTACCTAGTGGGTTTAGATAAATTTAGTCTGGAGACTGACCATAAGCCGCTAGTCCCTATGATATTGACAAAACACCCCTAAGATGCCAAAGACTTTTGATGAGGCTGCTCAGGTTCAACATTCAGGCAGTGCATGTGCCGGGGAAACAACTGGTAGTGGCAGATACACTTTCCAGGCTCCCTCTGGCTGCAAGTAAATGATTGCGAAAAGACCATATTGTGCATTAAAACTCATAACGCACGACTTGTAATCTTGCCCTTAGTGTGTTGTTATGCTAAGTTTTGTGCTCCTAAACTATAGATATTTGTGTATATATCTTTAAAGGATTTTAAC